>NC_047678.1:8988285-9230785 GCF_011762505.2 Arvicanthis niloticus | reverse complement strand
GGCTAAGCAGTTGGAAAAATTGCGGGTGGAAACAGAGGGGCATGAGAAACAACAAAAAAAAAATGGCTGAACTTTGAAAACAAAAGGGGTCATTCTACTCTCTCTTTTCTAAAAGGCTTGCAGAGTTGGCATTGCAACTGGAGAGGTTGTGGGTGGAAATGGAAGCTCTTGGGAAGTAAGGAGTACCAGAAAAGAGGGAACAAAAGGCTCAGTCCTAGTGACAGAGCAAGAGAGCAGGAGGAGATCATATAAGATCAAAGAGGGAAGAAACTGTGCCTGAGGACAGTTGGGTCAGAGAAAAACTGAAAAAGTGGGAGGACGATCTGATGAAATAGCTCATTTCTAAAGAAATGGTTGATCTTGAACCAACTGTGATACCAGAGTTGGAAGAGAGCTGGGTTCGGGTTATGGGATCACCATCGCCTTTCCCAGTAGTCATATAGCATATGCCTGCTAATGGTTTGGAACAAGATTATGATGTGATAGTATAGCAACCTATAGAAATGATAATCTAAGGCATTTTAAAGAGGCTATGATTTTATATGGAATGCACTTACCTTATGTGAAACAAATTTTAAATAACTAGGCTACTCAAAATAGAATTATTGCCCAAGACCAGAAGGGCTTGGTAACATTTGCACTAGAGGCCATTATGCAGTTGCAATGGTTAACATGGTTGAGAAAAGAAGGTGCAAATATTGAACAATGACATAGAGAGAGTGGAATGAATATGGTAAAATATTAGTTGTGAACAAGGCATCTCTAAGGGCAATGATTTTTCTAAATATAAGCCAGGAAGAAGGTCTAGGCTTCCATGGTTGTGCAGATGATGTGCAAAGTGTTGCCACTGGACCAATGAGTGTAGGTCCAAAAGAGATAAGGTAATATCTTGGTAATTTTTTACCATTGTAAAATGGCCTTGAAGGACTAGCTTGAGGCCCTGTACCATGTATCATAAATTGTTTCAAAGAGTGACATATAGACTGAAAAACCTCAACACTCAGCAAGAGAAAATCACCAGGTTATATATAAAAAAAATCTGTGGAGTTAAATCAGCCTATATACTATAAGAATATGTTCACATCAGAATGGAAGCCAGTGAAAGTTGTGTGTTGAGGACATGGATTTGTTTTTATTTCCACAGGAAATGAAAAGCTGTGAATATCATCAAACCTAATAAAGATTACATTTGAGCAGGAGAGGTCTTGGCCAATAACCCAAAAACGTGCTTATTTCATTGAAAATGTCTCTGTTTATAATTCCCCACTACACCGCATAATTAATGGCTTAAAACAGAAAGGGGAAAATGTAGTGAGAATTCTGGAATTTTGGTTTCCTTAAAAATACAGAAATATTATAAAAATATACTTTCATTCTAATCCCAGGTGTGGGGATATAGGGCGGCTTCAGACTGTCTGTTGGAGCTGACTGTGCCTTGCCTTGTGCTCTCGCAGAGGCATGGCCTTGCCTGTTGCAAATGCTTTCTGTGATTGTGTGAAGTTTGGAATTCTGGAAACTTTTCAGGAGGTATATAAATGCTAGGGCCCATGGAACATTGCAAAAGAGCAAGTAGCAGACTAGAGATAAAGAATCAATAATATTGTTGCCTAAACAAGTCATGCATAATGATGACATCAGTTGACAGTAAACAATACTCTGCCCCTGAATGAAAAGTTCAGAATGAATGAATGAAAAAGAGAATGGGATAATCAGTTTTCTCTAGGGACAAGACCCCCATAAATTATTCAATCTCAAGGTTCAGCCCTAAGCACATGTAAGAACAACATTAAATAAACTCTTAAGCTGTGTTTCTCTCTCTCTCTCTCTCTCTCTCTCTCTCTCTCTCTCTCTCTCTCTGTGTGTGTGTGTGTGCATGTGTGTGTGTGTGTGTGAGAGAGAGAGAGAGAGAGAGAGAGAGAGAGAGAACAGTATTGAGTGAAAAAGAGGTTATGGGTTTGTGAGGAAGTTGGGGAGGCCACAGGAGGAGTTGGAAAGGGGGAGGAAAAGGTAAAAATGATGTAGATAAACTCGTGTATAAAATTTTTTTAAAAAGCAACTTAAATTAAAAACATAAAAACAGAAATTAGACCTAAACAGACAATCTCACAGCATAGATGTTATATTACGGAAAGCTAATGGCAAGTTAATGTGTTACTCAGCGGCGTGACTTGACATATTTGTTGTAACTTTCAATACATACTCATCCCTCAGTCTCTTCATAGAGGATTGAGGCCTTTGAATTGGGATGAGAATTGCATTTTAAAAACACATCTATGTTTTCCTATGAACACTTGGCCCATAATGGTTCATCCTGTTTCCCAGGACTTTAATTGTTTAGAGAAGAATGAAGATTAAAGATTGTCACAAAGCATCACAAAGCATACTCATTCTGGATTTATAATTTTCTGTGGCTTAATAGTTATTTGTCATATATATAATTCAACAGGATTATATTTAAAAATTGCCTTCTAGCCAACCTTTCATAGCTTTTAGAGAATAAGAACTATAACATGTTCTAATTTTAAACAAAATTATATATATATATCAAACTAATTAACACATTATTTCACAAAATTATCATTAATTTGAGGTAAGTCAGTTAAGATCTATGATTTTTGAGAAATTCCAAGTATGTAATATAGTGTTTATTTGTTTATACAGATAATGACTAGCCTTCAGCTCTTAGTGCCTCAGCCTCCATTGGAATGGAATTGTAGGCATGAACGATTAAGTCTGCTGACAATTCAGATTTTTTTAAAAAGACTTTACATATAAATGCGACTATTCAGTATTTGCCTATGGACAGCAGCCAACAAATCTCACACCAGATTCACAATCACATCAAAGCACCAATATCACAAAATGGAGAAACGTGACTTTAAAGATTTGACATAGTGAAAATTAGAATTTTGTGTGCAGAAGAAAGAAGAAGAGAGGGGAAGAGAAGAGAGGAAAGGGCAGTACCCTACAGACACAGGTCTAGGAAAGGACTTCCTGAATAGGACTCCACTTGTTCATGAATTAAAGTAATCAACTGACAGGTAAAATCTGATAAAACTGACAATCACTATGAAGGTTTCCCCGGAAAGCTAGGAAGAGAATTACCATGTAATCCACTTATTTAATTCTTGGCATATATACCTAAGAATACATTACACTCCAAATATGTGTTCATCCGTGTTTATTGCCTCTTTCTTCACAATAGCTAGGAAGTGGAAACAGCCTAGATGTTCATCATTGGATGAGTGGGTGGCTGGGTCTAGCTAAGCTCCAGGGACAGACCTGACTGGGGACTTGAACTGGTCAATGTGAGTTCTCAGTAAGATACTGTGGAGTTCTTAGTCCTAAGCAGGACTCCTCTTCTCACACTTCTCCCCACACAAGGGTTAAGGGTCACTGTAAAAGAGGGGAAAGGAAAGAACAAGAGACAGTAGTGATGAATAACTACAAGGAAGCAGTATATTTCAGACACAGTAGGACAGGGCAGTTGCTTATAAACTTATGAACTCACAGTGGTTGTGACACCATGCACAAGATCTGAGCAAACCCAAACCAAACAAATACCCAGCATGAAGGGAAGAGCGGACATGAAATCCACTTCCTACCTGAGGAGCCACTGGTAACTAATAGTTGCCAGGAGAGAAGGAGAGAATTCACTTTATATAACAGTATATACCATGGTAGGTCTAACATACATAAGACTGGATAAGTCTTGAATACATACCTAAGAGTATCTAGGCAGCACTAAGGAGACTGTGCAGTAGGCTTTGTTTGATATTTTAAAAAAGATTTATTTGTTTATTTTATGTATATGAGTACACTGCAGCTGTTGTCAGAGATACCAGAAGAGGGCATTAGATTTTATCACAGATGGTTGTGAGCCACCATGTCGTTGCTGAGAACTGAACTCAAGATTTCAGGAAGAGCAGAACATGCTCTAAACCACTGAGCCATCTCTCCAGCCCTGTTTGGATTTTTTAAAAACAAGTATACAAAGTTGGGTGGGTGTGAAATGGAATGGGGGTGGATCTTGGAGGAGATTGAGAGGGTCTGAAGATGATACAAATAATTTATATGTAATTTATAAATGTATACTTATATATAATTTATTTAACATATATATTAAATATAAAGTGAATTTTCTGAGATTTCTTCATCTTGAACTGTGGTTCTAATCTTAAGCCCCTGCATTCTCCCTACATGGGAGCAGAGCAGCCCACAATTGAGGCTGAGCCTCAGAATGGACTGTGGACTCTCTCTGCTCCTTTCTGAAGTTTCCTTCACTCCTTTAAATATTGAAATTAGCATTTACCCATCATCACCCACCTCATGGGATCATTACTATCCAACACTTTCCAGTATATTCTCCATGGATCCTCACAAACACCGTGTGGACATCCTCTTCCCTTCCAGATATATACTTTACCAATAAAATCATGGTGTCTCATGGTGTACCTGCAACTGCCTTCTAAATTACAGAAACTTATCTGCATCTGCCTGCCTTTACCGAGGTCTGGGTTAAAGGCATGAAGAGCAGTGGCCCCAGTTTTATACTATTTTTATTATTAAAACTAATTTTACAAATCACTCTGCTTCATTGTAACTCACTCTTTCTTTCCTCCCCCACTTTCTTTTTCCCTCCCTCTTTCTCTCCTTCCTTCCCTTCCCCTTATTCCCTTTCCTCCTTCCTCTTCCCCCCTCCCTCCCTTCCTTCCTTCCTTCCTTCCTTCCTTCCTTCCTTCCTTCCTTCCTTTTCAGTCCCAGGATTAAATCTGAGCCCACACTTGCTAGGCAAGAATTCTACAACTGAACTATATCCCCAGCCCTATTTGATTTTCTGATGCGCAAGATTGAACCTAGGTCCTTACATAGTAACATTTTCATCATACATGAATATACCATAATTTGATCACAGAGTTTATAGAATTTAAGTGCCAGCTTTCAGTTTATAAATGATACTATGCCAACTTTTGCAAATCTAAGATAGATTCCCAGAAATAAACTTGTGAAGTAGAGAATATTAGCGACTTTTTAAGTTCTTGTGAAATTGTCTTTTGAAAATTTGTTTTTAAAAACCCACACAGGCTTCGGTCCTTCTTAGAAGGAGTAACAAAATACTCAAGGGAGCAAATATGGAGACAAAGTGTGGGACAGAAACTGAAGGAAGGGCCATCTGTAGACCATTCCACCTGGGCATCCATCCCATGTGCAGTCACCAAAGGTAGACGCTGATGTGGATGTCAGGAAGTGCATGCTGACAAGAGCCTGATATGGCTGTCTCCTTAGAGGTCTGCCAGAGTCTGACATATTCAGAGGCCGATGCTCACAGCTAACCACTGATCTGATCAAGGGGTTCCCAATGGAGGAGTTAGAGAGAAGACTGAAGGAGATAAAAGCCTTTGTGGCCTCATGAGGAGAGCAATACCAACCAACCAGAGGGGGTTCTTGGGAGGGGTGAGGGAATCAGGTAAGGGGATAACATCTGAAATGTAAATATAATATCCAATAAAAAATAAATAAAAATTTTAAAAACCACACAGGAAATTACCCATGTGAATTATCAGCAATTAAATAGATATTATTAAGCATAATTCTTTTTTTCCAAATCACTGTTAATGTTATCAGTTAAATGTGGGGATAAGGAGTTAAGAGGTCATACACCAATAACTTCATAATGGAGAAGTATTTTTCTTCCCTTTAGCATTTTCTCTCCCCCCTCTCTCTCTGTTCCCCCTCTTGTTCCCCTCTTCCTCCCCATCCCTGCCCCCTCTCTGTATGTATGTGTGTACAGCCATTTCCTTACTTCCCTTCTCTTCTCCCATTCCTTTCCTGTTCAGTCCTTTAGACTAGAAGTACTTTTCTCTTTCTTACTAAGGTTAGTGAAGTGCTATCAATGTATTAAAGAATTATCTTGCTATAAACTTAGTCACTATTTTTTTCTACACTTTTGAAAATCTATTTGTTTTCATTCTTATTACTACAAATGTGTTTTGGGTTGTACCATCATTAAAAATCTAATTATTTTAAAACAAATCAACTTCCCTGACATAGGCTGAGGGAACCACTAATCTATGAATATAAACATAAGTATTTAGAGGGTAGCTTGACTAGTTGTTCGTTTAGCAAATTGATAATAGTGCATTCTCCTTTATGGCCTATGATCCCCCCAGCTCCTGTTTAAGTTACAGTACCAAGCATGAAATCCTTCTTATGGAGTAGGCCTGAAATCCAACAACAAAGCTGTTGGTCAGTCCCGTTTTAAACAAGCCACTATTGCACCAATATCATATGTACTATTTTATAAGTTTATTTAAAAATACAATTAAATAAAAATATTTACCTGGGCATGATGGTGCACAATTTTGATCACAGTACTTAGAAGGCAGAAGGAGTGCATTTCTATGAGTTTGGAGGCCACCCCAGTCTACATAGTAAGTTCTAGGCCAACCATGGTTACTTAGTGAGACCCTGTCTCACAAAAATATAAAACTAAAAGGAGTTTGAGCAGAAGTACCCTACAAGGATGGGTAATGCTCTCCCCAGATGTCATAGTTTTTCAAACAAGAGTCCTAGTGTCAGGTGTGGGATAGCGCCCTCTGGACAAGGAAGTCTCCAAAGTTCTCCCAGACAGCACATGTTATGACCATTGCTCTTAGTTGTCTACCAAAACTACGTGGTAAGTCCGTATTGCTAGTGGTACCAACCATGCACTTTGATCACAGGACATAGAAATAACCATAGGACCTGAGCTGGAAGCCTCCTCCCTGCTGGGTAGTTTAATCGTGCCAGAAGGTCCTCTGCAGGCTGCTGGGGCATAAAGTCATCAACAGTATTACCCAGTCTGGAACCCCGAAGCCCACACTAATGATCAGACTGACAAGATGTGCTCACTTGTCTCTTGTAGTCATCGCACTGCTGGCTTCAGATACTCTTTTCCCTACATTGAAATCCAGGATCACCACTTACACAAACTACTCAACTTCTCACTCAGGTTCCCAACCCCTCTAATTGGCATGTTACAATGCCTGTCTATTGAGTGAAAGCTTGAATCTACTTCTCTAAATTTATGTATACCAGAAATATAACTTCATTTCTAGAAAAAAAAAAAGAGCCTCCAAGCCCCAATGTCTAGTTTGCTGTGAGTTGAAATTCTTATTAATAACCCATTTATGCCAGAACCTCAAAACTCTTAAGTTTTCTTAGAAAACAGTGGGGGCAACCTGGTCTTATTGGCATCTCTGATATCCTCAAATGCAAACACTTACACCTGCACCATAGCAGCACTGTCTCTGTACAAACCGTAGATGCAGTCATCTTTGACATGGTTATGCGTGCTGTAGCTATGTCACCCTGGATGTTCTTAAACTAGTCCTCTTCTTGTGACTACTGCCTCACAAGAAAGCTAAGGTCTCCCCATGCTATGCTAGGGAACTACAGACCAACTCTTTTTGCTCAATCTGAGGACTCGCTTATGTATTGGGAATGTGTTGTTGTTATTTAGTATGGAGGAAGACTTTTTCACTCCTACATCTTTTTGAGACATAGATATTATTTAAAATGAGTTGAGCTTTAAGAAGTAAATCTAGAACATTCCCAGTCTCTTCTGCTTTCAGCTCTTGTCTGAAGACGTGACACATGGAGTTAGTTAATTTTATGAATAAAAGGAAAAAGGGACAAATGAGAAGAGGAAACATATCTACTTACTAATCTCAAAATGTTTACTAGACAAATGAGAATTTAATGAGACTCTGCTGTCCTTTTCATGCTCTCTCTTTGTATTTTACAGTCGTTTTGTTTGTTTGTTTTCTCTTTCTAGCAGCAAAACACTGGGGATGGGAGATACAGAATGGATCACCATCCTCATCTACAACTTTCTTTGTGAAAATGAGCTGACTTATCCAAGTTCGTCTGGACATGAGTTTTTCTAGTCGGCCATCTAACAGGACTGGGTGGAAATGGTGGTGACAGGCTATTTATTCACTTTTTTTTTGACTGTCCTTGAACTTGGAATTGCAGAATCATTCCCTTTTAGAGTCCGGAAAGTTCTAGCAATGTGGGCCCTGGGATCCTGGATGTTTTGGGGGTGGGGAAATAGGGAGATTTAAACCTCTATTTGTATCCTCAGGGTGAATTTCCCATAGTCTCAACACAGTATGCACTTCCACTGTGTAATCACTTAGTAAACACTTGCTAATTGGCAACCATTCCTGGTCTACTTGTGGGAAAATGTGGAGGGAAAATAAACTAGCCTTGTCACCTTGCTTCCTCAGTCACCGGAGGGAAGAGTTGTTAGGGGCTCCACACAGTGACTCAAAATAGATGTCCGGTTCAAGAAAACCTGAGGAAGGGCAGACTACAGGCTGCTTTCTGTAAGTATTTACACTAGTATTTCAGTAAGACATGAAAGGGGTGTTTGAGCTGTCCATCAGAGAAAGCCCTTGTTAGTTAGTGCCAGAGAAGTCATTGCAGTGTGAATCATTCATTTAACACGTGATCAAGACTGTGTCCCACTATGTACATGCAACTTACTGACTCTGGATAAAGAGGTAATGCTTTTCACTTAAAACTTCAGTCAAAAATGGAGAATGCAAACTCTCACATAGGGAAGCAAGAAATGTGACCTCTGAGTGATCCGTAAGTACAGTGCCTTCTGAGGCCCTGGTCCATGTGCAGCTGTGAATTACAGACCCTTTATTTCAGCTCACTGTAGCTTTTACAACAACCAGAAGAGCTGTTCCAGGGTTGCTAGCTGCCTTCTCTGAACTACAGCTAATCAACATTACTAAATAAAGAAGAGGGGACAGGGAGAACGAAGAGACATCAGCTGGAGGAGGGGAGAGTAGGGCAACTGGAATCTCCATGCTTGTACAGTTTGAGGAAATGCTTTATGCCAAAGCATGGTTTATGTCAATCAAGCATATAAAAGTTACTGTGGCTGCAAAGGGCCATAAAGATGCACTTTTAAACTCTTAAAAAATAAGGCACTGTAATTACAGCTTATAGAACTGTGTGTCCCAGGAGTCTCTTTGCTGTTTTTAAGATACCCATGGTGAATGAGGTAAAGAGAAAAGGGGGAGGGGGAGGGGGAGAGGGAGGAGAAGCCCTTGGAGTCTGTGCAGAAAAATGCAAAACCTGTTCAAATTCACATAGCATCCTTTCCCCTTCTTTTTCTCCATCTTTTGCACACTTCTCCCTTTCTGATTTATTAAGCTTTAAAATCTCTCTCTCTCTCTCTCTCTCTCTCTCTCTCTCTCTCTCTCTCTCTCTCTCTCTCTCTCTCTCTCTAACTTTGGGGTTGAATACTGGAGCTACCACAGTGGATGAAGACTTTATCTCCCCATCTCTGCCCCATGTAACTTCTAGCTCTGTCATTCACCTGAGGAAGTGCAACAGCGTTTTGTCTCCTTCTCTCTCTTTTAACCCTTAGCTAAAATACTAGAAATTGCTTCCTGAAATTCAACGTCTATGCATTTACCTGAAGTAGAATCCGAGGCAGAGCTCAGTGGTGGTGCTGAGGTGGAGAGGGAGGGGGCGCATCTTCAGCCTCCGAGGTTGGAGCCCCTTGACCTTGCAGGGGTAGTACCCATGCCTCTCTACATCTTGAAATCCCTGATACCCTTCACTTCTCAGTTTTTTCTAAAGTACAGTTAAGCAAGAACATTTGATTTGGCCTTCTTGTGGGGAAAGTACTGACTTTGCCAACAACTTGTAAAGAGAGTAGGAGATGGCTAGGCCAGTGGTCCCCTCGCTTTCCCTCTCTATCCCCACCTTAAACAATGCTTGATGTCTACTCAGGAAAAAATGCGTGGAGACGTCCAATGGTATGGATCCTGTTGATTCCAATTTCTGTCCCTCAAGAAACTAGAACTTTCAGTGTATATACAGACTGACTGAACACAGGGAACGGGTTTAATCAGCCTAATAAACGAAACCACTGAGAGATTCACAATTCATTGTCATTTGCACAGTCTGATTTATAGAAAGTAAAGGTTCAAAAACACACTTAAATTAAAAAACTGAACGAGCTTCCCCGTGTTCTCTTCTGATAAAGACTAACTGGAAGGTTGCAAGATCGTCATGGAAGTTATGAAGTAGCTTCAACTAGAAACTCATCAGTAGCCCCACAAAGAGCCAAGTAACATTTCTGGCTGTCATACGTATAAAACATGATTTTTCTTACCAAATTGGATTTTTAATCCTGGTATAGTTTATAGTAATTAAGTTATAACATTGTTTTATCAAAGACTTATTTACTTACTTTTATTTTGCATGCACTGTGGCTTTGTCTTCATGTATGCCTGTGAAGGTGCCAGACTCCCTGGAATCAGAGCTTCAAACAGTCCTTGAGATGCTATGTGGCTACTAGGGAATTGAACCTGGGTCCTCTGGAAGATCAGAGGTGCTCTTTTACAGTGAGCCATCTTCCCAGCCCACATCATAAGAATTTTTAAAGCAACCAAATCTACACTCACGATCTTCTATTAAAGAGTATTGTACAGATTGCATAATTACAGCTAAGATAATTTAAATATGAAGCAGGTCAGTTTTCAATTTAGTTTAAATACTTGAGTAATTGCTATAAATTTGTGAATTTCAGCTGAAATCTTACTAGAGTTACATATGGTGTGAATAATGGGAGAAAATTTCTTCACATTTATAGGTTTAAATTATAATACATGTAATATGTGTGTAGGAAAGTTTTATTTGTAAAGTCAATTTATTAGGCACTCCCTAAAAAAAATGAGCAGACTAAGTGTACACACACTACTTAATATGTCAAATAATTTGCTTAGCCAAGTTTTTAAAATAGGAATTAGATGATTAAAGTCTCTTACGAATGACTGATGAACATTTTTATAAATAATATAAAATTTCAAAATAAACTTAAAATCTTAAGAAAAAGTTATAGATTTGGAATTTAAATGACTCAGATGGTAATGTTACTGCTAAAGAAAGCTTCACAAAGATGTTTTGAGTTTATGCTTTTTTTCAGAGCAAAAACTACTCCTTAAGAAAACTATTAAGAACACTTGATGATTAATAAGTAACATTAGTTTTCTTAAAAATCAAAGGTGGAATGTTTTCCTTTTTCTTAAAGAGCATGACTATTGGAGCTGGAGAGATGGGTCAACAATTAGGAGCATACTCTGTTCTCCCAGAGGATGCAAGCTTAATTTCTAGCATACATGGAAGCTCACAATAACCCACAATTCTAATTTCACAGTATCCAACACTTTGGCCTCTGTGTGCACTTGCATTCACACACACACACACACACACACACACACACACACACACACGGAAAGAGACAGAGGGAGACAGAGAGAGGTGTATGGGTGCACACATATGAACATGATTTTAGCGAGATGATTTTAAAAGCATGAGCATTCTGTGAATCTCTGCCATGCAACTTATTTTTCTATTTCTGTTTTTTTTTTTTTTTGTATTTTCTTTTTTTAATTGGATATTTTCTTTATTGACATTTTAAATGTTATCACCTTTCCTGGTTTTTTATCTTTAACTTCCTTCTTCCCATCGGAAGGCAGGCAGTGATGACCCTGTGATCCATGAAGAAGAAAGTGCTGTCAATACCCAGTCTCCCTCTATAGTTCTGTTGCTGAAACAAGTTTCCTGTCTCACTGACATAGTGAGGAGTTCTTAACTACAGGGCAAACAAGCTGAATTCACCTTCTGGCTAAGCCTCCTTGGTCATACATATCCGAGAAGATGGTGGGAGAAGCTCACCCTCTCGAAGCACAGTTACCCCACCTCTATTCCACTGGCCAGGGATTCCCTGTGATTGTGGCTATCTTGCCATCTCTACCATACTTCATAATTAGTTTGCTGTCTCAAAGTCAACTCACGACACAGATACGTCATTTTCCCAGAAAAGGTGATAGAACTTGATTTGATGGAAAAGAAAGAAAAAGCTGCTGAATAAACACATGCAAATGAACAAGACACAGATGACTTCCACCCTTCTACCCCAAGGCTGTAAAGTTTTTGAAACTTTTTTTTCCCTGTTAATAGAACAAAACATGAACAGGTGAACCAGGACTGTATGGTTAGGGGTGTGTGTGTGTGTGTGTGTGTGTGTGTGTGTGTGTGTGTGTGTCTGTGCGCGTGTGTGCGTGTGAGTGTCCCGAAGCTTGGCCATGATGTAATTAATGAACATGGGCTTAAAGAATGCCTGGCCAAACTGGATATTTGGGTTTTGACTTCCTAAAAGGTCCTCTTCAGTTTTCTGTATGGCTTAAACTGATAATTATTACATTGTCTCTACTCCATTAATCCAATGAATTTAGACTTAATCACAGGCTAGAGAAAGTAAAGAATTTTCCTACATGCTCATATCTGTTTGGAAATATTTTTTCTGGTAAATACTTTAGGATTGGCTCAAGCATTTCAGTCCAGAAGAAACTATTCCTTAGGAGATAGACGCTTAAAAACAGAAAGGCAAAGGAAATGATTTCATTGCATGTACAAAATTACTCAAGAAGTCATTGTTATACAGAAATAATAATGTGAGGGTTGAAGAAACGGCTCAGAGGTTATGAGTACCGACTGCTCTGGAATAAGATGTGAGTTCGGTTCCCAGCTCCCATCATAACTGGCCATAGTCACCTGCAACTCCAGCTCTAGAGAGATTCATCCCTCTGGCCTCCATGAGCATGGTACTCACCTTCTGTGGTGGACAGAGTGAGAACAGCTCCCATTAACTCAGATATTTGAATACTTGGCCTACAGTTGGAGAAACTGTTTTTGGAAGCATTAGGAGGTATAGCCTTGGAGGAGGTCTGTCACTGGGGTCAAGCTTTGAGGTTTCAAAGGTCCATGCTATTCCCCTACACTCTCTCTCTCTCTCTCTCTCTCTCTCTCTCTCTCTCTCTCTCTCTCTCTCTCTCTCCCAATTTCCTGTGCAAAGACATGACTGTTCAGCTACGGCTGCAATAGCTTGTCTGCCTGCCGACTGCCATGCTCTATGCCATGATGGTCATAAACTCATCTTCTGAAACTGCAAACCCATAATAAGCCCTTTCTTCTATAAATTGCTTTGGACATTGTGTCATATCACAGCAATAGAAAAGAAACTAAGACATGTGTACATACACACAGATACACGTAATTAAAAATAAAATAAACAATACAAATATTTCCTTGTATCTGTGTCATAAGTATGTACTTAATTGTTAGAAGTTATAAGCCAAATAAAAATTCATATGTCCTGTCAATGTTTTAAATGACAATCAAGCACCTCTCTGTGCCATTATAGATAATGCATCATTTGCAAAATATTTCAGCACTGGATGGATGATCCAGAAGCACCAAACCCAACCACCTTTGATTCACATCAATATGATTTATATACAACCATTTTTATTACTAGTAGAGGTATCTGCTTTTTGGCTTCAATGTCCAAAAGAAGTTTCTTCTGGAGCGAAACATACTTGCATCAATAATTCAAATGATTTGCCAGAACAATACTTTCAATGCACATATTACATGTAGAAACATTCTTTACTTTCGCTAACCTGCGACTAAATCTGGACTAATTAGATTAATATGGATATTTATCAAATCCAGAGAAAGACAATATAAGAAAACAAGGAAACTAGTCCTTGTGCACAAGAGGTGTGGTTTCAGAAAACCTAGGAATGAACTGCTTAGAAGCAGAAAGGTTCGTTCCAGCTCCAAACAGCCATCCACTCTAATATTGGCCCATCTACTAGAGTAAAATGCTTGGCTTCTAGTTCAGATTGGAGTTCATTTAGGAACATGAATGCAGAGATTGAGGCTTAAATGTTTTATTTTCCTAAATTATATGAAAGAATATTCAAAACAGGCAGCAGAAAAAAAGTTAAGAACCCCCACTTTTGAAAACACTTCTTATGTTTTCATAAGAATTTGCACACTGCCATAAACCACTTGAGTAAATGGTTTCTGTCACTATTGGGAATCCATTAGTTTGGGCTGTTTCACTCATGTGAAACCCATGAATTGTTAATGTGTCACAGTGTGTCCTTTCTAGTCTATGTTTAAAAACTGAAAATTATCATTTAGGACTACATAATAGTAACATGATAATATTATGGAGAAAGACATGAATGCTATCTTAAAGATCTCAAAAATTACACAATGGCTATTATTAATCATATTTTCAAATTAGTAGATTCGATACAAGCTAACTAGTTTTATTACAGACATAATGGTTGATAATGCCAGGTTAACGTAGCATGATATTTTTACCAGGCTATCTCCTTGTGTTCTAAACACATGATAATGATTGACAAAACTTTAAAAATGAAACTTAAAATAAATTCAATGTAGGTCTATTATCACTGTGAACCAGACTGGCAACCATGTGCAAACCAGATAAGAAACATGTCTGCTAGGCTTTGAAGCCAGGAAAAAAAGAAATAATGACCAGGAATTTAACTAGTTTTGACTAACAGTGATCAGAACTCCTTGAAATAAGGATAGGTCTGAGCCAAGGCTGAAGAGTAATGAGCAGAACACACAGTCCCTTTCAAGTAGTGTTCTGCAGTAGGAAACAAAGAAGCTGCCAGTCACTGTTTGGGGCTCTGGCTTATTAGAACAGCTCAGAGTGGGGAAAATCAAAACATTAGACACCAATCCACAAACACATCTACAGTGCCTGCTGGCTCCGTGACTCAGTCTACTCTATCCCACTATCACTGCCACCCAAATGCCCAGAGTTGTTGTCATAAGGTATAATTCTGAATATGACTCTGGAGAGCCAGATGTAGGAGGAAAATATTAGGAAGAAAAAAGGAGACATGGGGATTTCTTACTAATCAGAACAAGGAATGCATTTCCAGGAATATGTAAGAATAATGTAACTAAACTACATGACTAAAATATATATAGACACTGGTAAGCTCATAGATATGGGAATTTTAATATGTATCACCTTTTGAAATATATATGTTTTCCCAGAATTTCATCCAGAATGTTTGCTAATTCTCAATTACTAGTTTCAATCAGCATAATGTCAACAGTGTAAGGGATCAGCACGTAGCATGCTTACACCATGGATATGGAAGGACTATGACAGAGCTCAAGGAGATGACCTGGCTATTTAAAAAATACATAGAGAGTGCAGCTATGTCTACTAGTTGAAAGCAATAGGTCTGATAGGGTTAACAATCAAGTAAAAAGATATTTTCTTTAAGTCATTTGGTATAAAGCAAACATGGGAACACATGTTGATCAGACTTGTTAGAGATTAGGGACAAGACTTGTAAATTGAACGACATCTTGTCAGAGATTTTTGATATCCCACTCTCATGCTCCAAGATCTTCCTGTGTTCTGCATAGACTGAATGGGATAGTTTATTGATAACAAAATAAGAATTACCAACTCTGCATCATTGAAATCTTCAATGGTTCACTGATTTCTTTGAGAAGGTAATGGAGTTTATAATTTTTTATCATTTTTAGTTGGGGCAGCAGTTATAGAGGCTTCTAATAGAATATCCTACTAGAATATCCATTTGTTTTCCAGGGCCTTATATGCATATTCTTCATAGAGTTAGGTATGTATATATGCTTTCAGGCAGTGAGGAAACACTCTTGGGGAGCCAGAACTCTCTGGACAGACTCAGGCTCCAAATCCAATTGTGATCTAGAGCCCTTGAGAATCAGGCACTGTACAATTGTAAATTTATTCGACTTTATGATTTGATCACCTCTGGTATAAGATTTTAGTTAGAAATCTTAGTCTTGTGATGAAAGGAATACGGATTACATTAAATGTTTTCTAAAGCCTTGAAAAAAGTATATAGATTACAAATGACCAGTCTGATGAGTTTTCACAAAATGAGCACACTTTCCTTATAAACAACCCAGGTCAAGAATCAATACACTTTGCGGTGGTTTGATAGAGATGGCCCCCACAGATGCATGTGTTTGAATGTTTGGCCATAGGAAGTAGCATTATGTGGAGTTGGAGGAAGTATGTCACTGTGGAGACAGGCTTTGAGGTTTTATATGCTCAAGCTATGCCCAGTGTGGCACACAGTCTCCTTCTGCTGCTTATGGATCATTATGTAGAAGTCTTAGATCCTTCTCCAGCATCATACCTGCCTGCATGCTGCCATGTTTCCCACCATGATAAAAGGACTAAACCTGTGAAACTATAAACCAGTCTCAATTAAATGTTTTCTTTTTAAGAGTTTCCATGGTCTCCCACTCAATGATCATGGGAGTGTTCACATAATCGGGTTTAATGCCTTGTTTTTTCTTTGACTATTTGTGTTTATTGTCTTGTTTGTTCCTTGACTATTTGCATCGATTGTATTGCTAGACCCTCCACCTAGAACTCACCTTAATATATGCATGTAATCAAAATGGTATAAAATCATAAAGGAGGAGGGGGGATGGGATGGTGGTTCTAGGGAGGCGAAATGGGGAAAGGGATGGTATCTGTATTGTAAATAAATAAAATATCCAATAAAAATAAAATTTAAAAAGATACTTTACATAAAAAAGAGTTGCCATGGTCATGGTGTCTCTTTACAGCACTAAAAGCAGAAACTAAAACACATTTTCTCACTAAGAGTCATTCATTCCATGTTTTAGTCAAGA
Source organism: Arvicanthis niloticus (assembly GCF_011762505.2). NCBI lineage: Eukaryota > Metazoa > Chordata > Mammalia > Rodentia > Muridae > Arvicanthis > Arvicanthis niloticus. The sequence goes on along the minus strand of NC_047678.1, from coordinate 9,214,177 downwards.
AAACCCCCAAGGATGAAAACTGCCCTGATTTTCAATTCTAAAACTTAAGTCTGCCTATTGTAGTTATGTACAAAGTATATGAATTCTAAAATGAAGTTTATATTTCTAGATCAAGGCCTACTTTGAACCATTAGTTTTTATTGAATGTTCTTGCATGTATATACATGAGAAAGATTGGTTCCTATTTTGTCATATTTTATTAGCCTTCTACTGTGTTTTAACCACGTTTATACAGTGAGTCAGGAGCTGGAGAAATGGTACAGTGGGTACAGGCATTGCCTTCTGGATACAACATGAGTGCTGAGCCATGGACTCAGGGTTGCTATGGTTGGCTGTACAAGACCTGAACAAGACTAAGCCTATCAGTATTTCATTGATGGGATGAGGAGCTAAAGGCTTTCCCCAGTGACTTCTGGGGAAAATGAGCAGATTCTTAGTGGTATAGCCACTGGTGAGTTATTTTTCTGATAATAACTTTATTAGCAGATCTGATGTAAAAATAACAAGTGTAATAGATTCTCATGAGTACCACTACAAACCACCACAAAGTTGTTGACTTTAAGCAACAGAAATTTATTCTCTTACAGTTTTGGGAGACTAAAAAAGTCCTAAGTTATGTTGACTATGGCCATTCTTTCTGTGATCTCCAAGGTCAACCTTCTTTACTTGTCACTGGGTTTAGGGTTCATTGAAATCATGCACTGTGCCATCTCAAAATCCTCAATTTAACTATTAATCTAGAAATAGTTTCCCTGATAAGATCATTATTAAAGGTCAAGCCAGATTGGTGTATCTTTATTTAAAAAAAAAAAAAAGGGCAACAATTAAACCTACTCCAATTTTAAATTTATTTTTTAAAATGTACAGGCTTGCCTTTTTATTCTCTGTATTGTATTAAGGAAAGTTATGTTTCCAATATTTGTGTATATGCTGATGTGTGCATGCTCATGCGTGTTTGTGTCTGTGGAAAACATAGGTCAAGTTTTATTATTATACACGTGTGTGTATGCTTGGTTGTATGCATTATTACGTGTGCATGTGTGTGTAAAGCCATAGGCTAATCTTTGGTATCATCCACCGGAATGCCATCTGTGTTAGCCTTAAACTAACCAATTAAGCTTTAATGGCAGGTTCAGTAAGCTCTTCTGGTTTCTCTGTTCAAAAGATATGTGCCAAGTTGATACTGCTTCTTAATAAGTATGGCATCCAAGTGGGTTCTGCTCCCAGTGCTGAGGTATGTCCACAATTGCCCACTTGCCAGTTGTCAACTTGTGAAATGCTTCTATTGGTGCCAACAATGGGTGCTGTAAATCAGGAGAAGTGGATGCTATCTGTCTAGAGTGGGTAAAGATAACAGACTTGCCTATTCTTTTTGCTTTAGATCAGCTTCCAGATTGCTTCTTGTTCCTGCCAATGTCACTCTAAACTCATGTCTTGACAACAACCATGACAGTGCATTGACTCATAGTAGATAAATCTAGTTTGTAATTTTCTCAACCGTTGAGAGAGCTGAACCTCACTGTATCTTATCAGATACTCCAGGATACCCCCCATTTCTCAAAAGCTGGAGTCACAGCCCCAAGGAAATTGTCTTTGAACTCATACATGGTAGCATTGGTAGGCTTTTCTCAGAAGTCAGGATTTCAATGCTCTAGATTCTCCTTCTGAGGTTTTGTTGTTTATTAAATGTGCTTTATGTCCTTTCTTGGTGTTTATTCTGCCAGATCTCAGTCAGGAGGCTGATTGTTCCCTGTACTGTATATTACTGTGCAATTTTTGCCTTTTCAGGTTTTTAATGTTCTTCTCACTCCCATTCATATTCCTCTCTCTCTCTCTCTCTCTCTCTCTCTCTCTCTCTCTCTCTCCTTTCCCTCCTTTCCAACCCTCTATTTTCTCACTCAAATCGGACTAACAATAAACATTTATGTGACCAAGGAAAAAAGGCGCCATTCGCAGGGACAGCATCTGTGTCCTTTGGGACCTTTGGGATAGGGTCTCCTATCAGCCTTGAAGTCATCTGTTAAGCTAGATTGGGAGCTTAGCTTGGCCATAGGATACCAGATCAAAATGCAAAACCATTTCCAGCTTGGGTTCTGGAATCATTACTAAGGGTGATGTGGGAATGGAGAAATGGCAGACACGGAAGTCTGGGGTTGGTTTGTGTGATCTCTCTGAGGGAGAAGCCACAGCACCCAAGAAGTTCAGCTTGCTTACTACATGCAGTTGAAGTAAGGTTGCTGCAAAAAAGCTGAACAAGGAGGTGGGGTTACTACATACAGATACAAATGGAGCCAGGGTTATTACGTATAGCTGTGCAATGAAGCAGGTTTATCTAATATCTGTAGGAGCAGACTCTGTTGGAAATATTCATGCTGCAAACATATGGGGCTAGGAAGAAAAAGCTATGGTAGACGTTTTCTACACACACTACAAACATCCCCACATAAACCCAAAGAAGGCTTCATCCTTCTGAGCCTCACCTGGGTAATACTTAGCATTGAGGTACTTAGTGTCCCCAGGCCCATGTCAAACAATACACATTCACTCAGGACTTTACACACTACCTACAACCTCTCCCCATGAGACTCAAGGAACACGGTATAAAGTAAGAATGTAACAGCTGAAAGATGAGGGGTGCTGTCAAGTGCTGTCCTCTGGACACATGAATCACAATAGCTATGTGACCTGCATAAGACACAAATTATATCAAGCCAGTTAAATATTCTAGCATAGACAGGGAGTGGCTTCTAAGACCCACAAAAAACCAAAGAGCTATCAGAAGCTGATGTTAGCTTGGGAAAGGAGGGGCACTTTTCTTTGTGAGGTGGCTATTGATAGGCTACCCATATCCCAGTAGTTGACTCCAGACCCATGTTTAATTATTTGTTTGTTTGTTTGTTTGTTTGTTTGTTTTAGCATGTGAAAGACAACAAAAATGATCAAGCTATATTGTCTGAAAGTTTTTAATTAAAAAGTTTAAAATGTAAAATAAAGAAAATTTTAATAAAGAGGTTATGAAGTTGATAGGAAAAATGTGTTGGGGTGGAGACCAGAGAGAGGCTGAAGTGAAGGGACGGTGGTGGATAAGACGTAGGTACATTGTACACATGTAAGAGTATTTTTAACTATCATAGAAATGAGCCTTAGCATGGATTTCACACCAAGTAGTAATGAGTCACATATAAATGTGAGACTTGATAAAATTAAGAAATTTCCATTAGAAAATATAGGAGAAAGACTTTTTTAAAGTTTTGGTGGACAATGATTATCTTTAAGCACATGATTCCGCCATTCTTCATCTAGATATTTTCCTCAGAGACATATAGATGCCTCCAAATAAACTTCTATATAAAGTTAACATTAACTTTATTAAGATGAGACCAGGCAAAAGAAACCAAGATTCTTAAAAATTTTAGCCAATTTGCAACATAAGGGCAGCCAATAAAGAAATGATGAAATCTGCTGTTTTATGGATTAAAGTAATAGGATAAAGATAATGATTTTTGTAAAGTTTTATCTTTAGAGTAAATAAAATTGCAACAACTCAAAAATAGTGTGAATTTTGTACTCGAAAGGTTAGATGCATGGTCGTGTTACATAGTGGCATTTTAAAAGGTGGTTTGTAACAATATTAGTGGCTATTAAGGAACTGGATCTTCCTACTGAACAAGAGCTCAGAGACTGACTTCATACAAGCAAGTTCGTTTCATCAAGAGTCATGATCAGTGACTAAGAATTGTAAATAAATTGCTTTTATGATAGATCATGTAAATTGAGAAAATTAAATTTTGACCAGGATAAAAGTAATTTCAAAACATGTGTGGAAATAAGTGGTTTCACCGGCTCGCCTTTGACTCGACTCTAGTGTGATTTTACGACAAAAGAGGAGGAAGAGCTTTACATGTCGTTAAAGGAGACCTCTTAACAAACTTAAATTTTACGAAGACAAAACATCTGGTGGAACTTTATGAATATTGTGATGATTATTGAAATACTATTAAAATTTTCCTACTTCTTCATAGTTCCCGTTCACTGTATTAATGATGACATCCATCACCACCACTCCTACAACATCTAGGATCAGAAATGGCCTTCCCTATGTTCATAGCAACCGTTTTCTTACTCATCCTTTCCGAGGGTCGCTTTCTCGTGCCTTTTCTTGAGTATTTTCCTCCCTTACTTTGATTTGTCTAACAGATTCTAACAGCCTCTTCTACCCAGAGCCTTACACTTTTTCTGCTCATTTCCTTTCGTCCTTATCAGCCAAGCTTCCCCAAGGAGAAGAGGGATCATCTTGCATTCTTACTTCTTAAATGGTTCTCAACGTCCACACCTTTCTTGGAACCTTATTACTACTCGCTACTTCTAATTGCCCTAGATGAGGGAGTGTATTTACTTCTAACTTGATATCTCATCACTCTTCAACATCAGCTTCATCTCTCCTTCACATTTGAAATTCTTTCTTCCCTAGGCATCTGCCCCCCTGTTCTCTGTGTTCCGTCTCCCACTTTGATTTCCACTTCATCTGTTTCTTTCATTACCCGTGATAGGAATGAGTGAATTCATCAGAACTCAATGTTTCCCTCCTTGGTCTAGATCTCAATACATCCATTCTCTTGTAACTTCCCTTTATCTAAACATCAGTTTTTCTAACCTGTGTCTCTCACATAGATCTTGATTGATAAATGTAATTCCTTACTGAAGGAGTCCCACCTAACTGTCCCAGCTGTCACCAATGTAACTTGTCCTAAAAACATCTTCCCTTCTTACTACCTTAGCCAGTTTCCTGCAACTCACTTATTATTCAGCATCTACCTGATTTCTCATGCCTGAAATTCAAAGAATTTTCTAGTCATTCTTTTTCTGCTCCCTAGAATAACCAACCAATCAAGCATTCAGTTCTCCACAACTGAGTTTTAAAGTCGATCTTTTATAGTCACTGTCTTAGTGCTGTGTCCCCCCATGAACCTTGTTATAGATCCCTCAAAGTCTTATCTCCAGTCTTTCTCTCTTTAGACTTTATTTATTTGTTTTATGTTTGTTTGGTTGGTTGGTTTTTGGTTTTTGTTTTTTTTGTTTTGTTTTGGTCCTCCAGATTATTATTATTATTATTATTATTATTATTATTATTATTATTACTATTATTATTATTATTATTGTAAATCTGATGCTTCTTTGCCTTGAGGTCCTCATATCCATGGCAGGCTCCTCATTGTTGTCTGTCCCATGAATCTCTCTACAGGAAAGAACTGCCTTTTCCAAAACAGAGCTTTCTCTGTCTCTCTGTGTCTCTCTCTTTGTCTGTCTGTCTGTGTCTGTCTGTCTGTCTCCTCCCCCTTCCTCTCTCACATGCTGCTTCTCCCCCCTATTAGTTCCCAATTTGAAAGAGACCTCTCCAAAGTTGCAAACTGCTTCTGGAACCCCACTTCCCTCCCTAGGTCCAGACAGGCAATCAGGATTTGCTTTGATTTGCTCTTTTATCACGGCCACACTCCTGGTATTAATTATTTCTATTGTTTCTTAGATAGTAGGCTGCACATTCCTTGAGGACACGTGTGACATATATTTTCTAGTATTTACCAAAGTGTCTAACACATAGTGGGACCCTAAACAATGTATTGAGTTGACTTCATCTTATGTAAAACTCTAGCAAGTATATGATGCTTTGCAAATGAATAGTAGATTAAATTGGCTGATAAATACCATAAAAGCCAACTGCTGGCTTCTGAGCAAAGTAAATGGAGGTTCTATCATTGCCCTCATGGAGCCTAGTACCCAGAATCTGCCAGGGGTCCTCAGCACCTTACTGAGACGATGGCTTCCCTGCTCACCAGGTTGTACTGCTTTCTCTCCTCCCTGTTCCTTCTGGTTTATTTGAATTTTGTGCTAATCTAAATTCCTCACGAACACCTTCCATCACCTGCTCGATGATCCATGACCTGTTCTTTCGACTGAATTGCTTTTTAAAGGTCCCCGGCTTGACTTCAGTGGTCCTCATGCTGACTGCCGCGAAATGACCTCTGTCCCATGTGACTATCCTTCATGTTTTCCCTCAAAAATACAATGTACCTACAGTGTTAACGCAAATAAGCCCCATGTCATGTTATCAAATATGGCAAATTCAAGCTCAGTAGACCAGAAATGTCCTGTGTCTTGTTATCTTATGCGGTCATGTGCACCACAGTGGAATATTTCTTTCCTCAAAGGTGGGAACTGAGTCAGAGGCCATCTGTGTGGCCCTTGCTCACCAGTCCTGAGCGGCTTATAATTAATTTAGGCTGAATGTAATTACTCCCTTGTTAACAGTGGTTTTTCTGCACTTTCCTCAGCTGGCTCTGGAGACACGCCGTTGAGTGTGATGTATGACTTCTTGCCCAGAATGAAACCTGAGCCAGGGGAAGACAGGGAGAAGCCGCCCTAGAGCCTCCTAATGAATTTAAGGACTCAGTCTGCTGCTTATTGAAGCAACACTGTGAGAGGTTTTTAGAGCTGCACCTCGCCTCTTCAGGGAGACCTCCAGTGGGGGCTTGACTTTGAACCCTATCATCTTGGTTCGCATTCACATTACATTCACAATTTACACTGTATTCACACTACATTCACAGTTCACACTGGGTTCACAGTGCATGCACCATTTACAGTGATAGAGCAAAGGAAAGGGGGACCAGCGATAACCAAAGAAATGGAAAAGCCTAAGGGAGGGAAGCTAGTCTTAATGAACATATTCTTGTCTTTATCAGAAATTATAAGACCAAGTCAATTGCAAATATTTTAACATAAAATTTCTCTTTAAAGTACAAAAATGTCATGGTCAGAGAAGCCAATACATTTTCTCCCAAAGTACAGTGGAAGTAGACTGTGCATGGACTGACTCTCATACTCCCGCAGAAGTCACTATGTCTACAGAAATCTCTACAAGAGTTAAAGTGATAGAGCACTATCAATACCAAATTTCCCCTTTTATACAGAGCTTTAAGAAACACAAATTTTCATTATGTGTCTTGAATTTATTAGAACATCCCATCCTAACATAAGAACTAGAATTTCTCTACACAATTTACAACTGTAGAATTATCATGAAGAAAGTTATTTTCTATCTACAGTGAAGCTGTTTTAAATGCATTTTGAAGCTCAAGACTTCCAATGTCAACACTCAGGTCAAGACCTCAGATGCCCCAGCAATGGGATATAATGAGTTTATTGTCTCACTGGAGTAAGGAAGACCACCCTGGTATTAGTGGACACCTCACCAGAGGTGCTGGAAATCACCAGGACTTGCACTTGTGTTAGTCTAGGTGGTCTGGGAGAGAAATTGTGAGAGAGTAGCTGCTCTCAGTTGGATACATAGTACCAGGCACTTGGAGCAATCCTCTAATTGACTATCTTAAGAAGTCATATGCAATATGTGGGAAGCATAGTGAAGGCAAGCATAGGAAGCCCCCAGACAGCAAAGCTGGAGAATGAGATCATTTCTATGATTTAAAGAGTCCGTATCAAGATGGAACTCATCTGTTTAGGTCCAGTTCAGACATATAGTGCCTTGCATGACATTGGCATTGCTATAGGTGTTTGTCTTTAGCAGGAGTAAGTCGAGATGTAGACAATGTAAGGTCAATCTAGAACTCAGAATCTCTTATTTCTTCTTAATATGGAAGAAATTTATGACTGACATAAAACGAAAGGATAGAATTTTGGTTTATTGTGTAGAATTTCAAATTGACTTTTTATTTATATTTTACAAAGGAAAATATTTAAAATACCCATTTTGTCAGGAAGTTTGATGAAAAAGTTTCTAATATACTTATTATTTAGACCAGCCTCAGTGTGGCTTACAAAGTTTTGTAGGTGCACCCCTCCACACCTCTCAGACATCATCATACTTAGCTTTCTGCTCTGTGGGTACTTATCATACCTTAATTAAGGTGAATGAAATGCCACTTTGTAAAGATAAACACGGTAAATTGTCAGCAGTTTTTTATGTCATTCAACTTAGGAGTAATGGAATGAACCAAGCTTTTCCCTTCCTGAAGACACCCCACCCCCAAGAATACACATCCTTCTTTTCTTCTCTCTACCATATCATCTCCCCCTCATCTTTAAGATATTAGACAAATGTACTTTTTTTTTTTTATAGGAAAACATTTGAGTTCCACTCACCAAAAAACCCTCCTGGTAGTGTGTGTTATACCATACCCTCTCATTTGCATTGACTCCTGACCAACTTAGTTCATATGCATTATGGAAAGTTAATCAAAACTAAATATGTTCACTGTTACAGAGTGCTTTATTATTGGTGAAACCCTACCAAGATTGTCATCTTTTTTTGTCAGATAGGTAACAGAGTTTTTTTAATTGAGTTAAGAAGCTTGTACAATAGCATAGTAGGTATTTTAACTCAGATCTTTTACTGCCTAACCTGGGTTCTTGTCATTACCAGTGATGTCTCATATCACCATGTCCTCAGTCCCACTCTCCAACACAGAAGATGCAGCAACATTGGACCAATGCTGGCAGCACAGCCATTTGCTTTTAGTTCCACCTAGGTTTTTCCATATTGTAAAATAATTTAAGCAAAAACCTCACAAGTATGGCAACGTCTGCAGCTAGCCACTGATGGGTGTCCTAATGTTCATGTGATCCTTTCTTTTTGTCATTTTGTCATTAATATAGTTGACTTTTCATATTCATGGGTTTCACATGTATGGATCAAACCAATGGTGAATAAAAAAATTTAAAAAGCCAATAATGTACCAAACATGTACATTTTTTTTCATGTCAATATTCCCTATACAGTGAAGTGCAACAACTGTTTTACATAGCATTTACATTGAATTTAGGCATTGTAAGTAATCTGCAGGTATTAAAATTGTATGGGGATGCACATACACCAGTATATGATATAAATATTCAACTATTTTCTATAAGAACTTGAGCATTCACAGATCTAAAGAAATTTCTAGAACTAATGACACACAGATATTAAAGATTGCCTTTTATTATTTTTTTCAGTAATCACAGTTAAGACAAATGTTTCTTAAGAATCCAATGCTAACATTTTCCAAATGTTTTGCACTTACTGCTGTGTTGACCTCTTAATTCTGTGAGTCCGTGTACATTACCAATAACCACAGAAGTGAACAGGCAGCAGCATTTCACCACCCATGTCAGAGCATCATAAGTATTCTGACCATGTAGAATTTGGATGTTTCCTGAAACTCTCACTATCTTCACTCATAGATACATTCCTTACAAGTAAAACATTTTTTCTAACATAGTAGTCAAAATAACCAGTCCCCTCCATCTGACTTACCTGTGATTAAAAGCCAGCACCAGGAGCAAAAGCTTCAATCATAATGAAGAAGTTCTAGGTCTTCAGAAAGCTGAATCAAGAAAGCAACTATGAAATCTCTGTAGCCGACAATGGATGGGTCTATATAATTCATGGGATCTGGCTTAAGAAGAAAACCACTCAGAAAGACAAATCAGTTACCCAGGAAAGCAGGAAAACACTGGAGGAAAAGCACAGGCTGTCCCTTTATACACAGGCTGTCCCTTCAGTCTACCTACATGTCTCCTCTCTTTTAACCACATGATCCGTGAGCTGTGTGGCTCTTGACAGTCAAGTACAACCTTTCCTCAGGCAAGTCTCATTACTGTTGCCATTCCACTCTTCTCCTGAAATTTTTATATATATATATATATATATATATATATATATATATATATATATATTTTAATTCTAGATTTTTCTGTATGCTCTACCTAGAAGAAATGAGAAGTGTCATCCAATGAGCCTGAAGTAATTGCTCAGGAAGAAAAATTTAAAAAGTCTCTCATGTTTCTAGAATTGTACATGGATTAAATACTGGGAAGGAAAGTTTCTCTGGAGAGTTAAGTGAGACTTGATATCCCACTGTGGAAATCTGTGCTCACATGGATGGTGTCTAAACTCACAGGTTGATTCTGGCCTCCATGTGAGTCTAATTGCTTGGACTTTTAAAAATCTTTAATCTTATCTTTACAGTCCAATCATTATCCCCCTTCTTCTTCTGCCTTCCCACAGTTCCTCATCCCATTCCTCCTCCCAGTCTCCAAGAAAATGTCCCCACACTCCACACCCCAAACCCCACACCACACACCACACACCCCACACCACACACCCCTACACATACACCCTGTCAGGCCTTCCAATTCCCTAGGTCCTCAAGTCTCTTGAGGGTTAGGTGCATCTTCTCTCACTGAGGCCAGACCAGGCAGTCCTCTGCTGTGTATGTGTCAGGGGCCTGTGACCAGCTGGTGTATGCTGCCTGGTTGGTGGCTCAGTGTCTGAGAGATCTCGGGGGTCCAGGTTTGTTGAGACTGCTGAGTCTCCTTCCTCAACTTCTTCCAGCCTTTCCCTAATCCAACCACAGGGGTCCCCAACATCAGACCATTGGTTGGGTGTAAGTATCTGCTTCTGTCTCAATCAGCTGATTGTTGGGTCTCTTGGAGGACAGCCATGCCAGGTTCCTGTCTGTAAGCACACCATAGATAACATCAGTAATAGAGTCAGGCCTTGGAACCTCCCCTTGAGATAGGTCCCAATTTGGGCAGGTCACTGGACCACCTTTCCCAATGCATGCAACTTTTTAAAGTAAATATACCTCAGCACAGGATTAGTTTAGTTTCATAAAGGGGTTGTGTTTATGGTCTGCCCAGGCAGCTCAAAGTCTGATTTACTGAGAAAGCCTCCCATCAAGTTAACAATCATCTCCACTTAGTATTATAATTGTTCATCTTCACGTTTCTTATTTATCATATCGAGAGTAAGCTATTCAAACTTCTGGTGGCTACAGTTTATTTATAGAATAAAAATTCACTCTTTCCTCTATTAGTAGAAATTTTAAACAATTGACATGCAACCTGACCTCCCAATGTTTTAGCCCAACATTTTCCACTGTAGATTCTATCCTCTACCTACAACCATCTATTCATTATCTTAGTTAATTTGTTCAGTATAATATTACTAAGTACTTTTGATGGTTCAAGCATTGTAGGCACTGAGAATTGCGGCTCAGAACAGCACTGGTGATATTAATAATTTTAAAGAATTTATATTGTAAAGGAGAGAAAGATAGTAAACAAGAAAAATATTTTTGTAAGTTTACATTTATTATAGAAGATAAGAAGTTAAATAGCGTAAAGTTGTTATGAATCAATTCTATTGAACAGAGAATTACATTTCATAACTCATATAAAAAAGTAATGTAGCAATTACAGTCATTTCTAACCCTTCAAATACACATGCACACACATTTACACACACACACACAAATAAATATTTAAGAGATAGGCGATGATAGTGTTAAATATTACCTTCAGGTAGTAAAAACCAGGGAGCTGTTTTAGATTGGAGAGTCAAAAAAGTCTCTACTGAAGTGACCTTGAGAAGCAACCAGATTTAATTGAGATTGCCAGCCATGAGTAGACAAGAGAGAAAATTTCCAGGCCCTTGGAATGCTACAAGCCAGGATCTTGTCCCCCAAACATGCTTAGTATAGTCAAGGAGAACAAGGAAGCCAACATTAAAGTTAGGGGTGAGTACATAAGAAGGAATAGGTAGGTAAGTGGAGGCATCATGGGTAAGGAGTGAAGCTCAAGTTGGGCTGATGACGTCATGGTGAGTAGTGAGGGTCTAAGCTTTTCTGATGCTGAGGGAAAAATGAGAAGGTTTGGTGAGGTGTTTTGTTTTTGAATGTTTGGGCTAGGCAGTCCTGACTGCCATGTCAACATGATGCAAGGGATATGAGCTAGTTCCATTCTGATCAGTCAAGTAGATCCATCCTCAGGTCTCCGATTTAAGTTCTATAAGAACAACAGGAACTTATCTATAATTCGTGGGCTGATTAAGTCTTTAAGCCGTAGTACACAGGACTTGTTTATTTGGTAAAGGACAGTGACTTAAATGACACCTTAAAAACAGCAACACTTAGCTTAAATTTATCTAGGCTTTTACACTTTTTTCAATAAAGTTTTTTTTTAAATCTAATATTGTTGCACTGTGGAATTCCCATCATGTCATAAGTACTTCAGTTCCCTATGCTGCAAATGAAGCAAACAGAAAAACAGAAATTAAAGCAACATTTTCCTTCCAAGTGATTGTCATGTCATGTGGGAAAAAATATAAAAATGTATAATTCCTTACCAATATACCTGCACAATTAGATGTCAGACAATATTTTCAAAATCTTAGGGCTTCTTCTAAAGTTAAAGGAGAATTATTTATTCAATTGTACGTATGGCTTTCACTTCTAGCCAGAATTACAAACTGATTCTGAAGACCATAAAGATAGATACATTCTATTTAAATTCATTAACTTGTTTTTTTAAAAATTTTGTTCATTAGAGTCTATTTATTTTCAGCAGACTCCCTTTAGGAATCTTTAGGTAATGGAAGATTAAATAAAATAGTCCAATTTACAAGGCCCTTGAATTAGTGAAAAGTACAAACTCAGTTACTGGTTTCATTTCCTACCCTTCCTTACTCCTGTCCGTGAGAGCTGCAGACCCCGGATAAGTCACATTGCTTGTGGGTAATGTTTTATTTGGGTTTCTTCATTTTTTTTTATTTAAATAACTCTTTGTTTTAAAAGAACATGTCATCAGTCAAAATAATGCTATCACTTCTGAAAATATTTTCCCTTTCTGACACGCACCGAGGTGCCATAAAGTAGTGTTGACAACTCCATCTTTAGCATTCCACAAATCTTACGGAGATATATCATCAGAAAACCACACGGTCTATATCCGGGCTCTGACAAAACTGAAACATGGCCTGCCAGCCACAGATAAGGCTTTGAAATGTTAGTCATTGAAAAGGCGATAACAGAAACAAGGGCCGAATCGTGTACACCTTCACCTCTGGACGTCTGCGGTTTTGAGCCAAGACACTTTGGTAAAAAAGATATTGCCATTTGGCTCCTTGGCCAAGTCAGTAGATATACAGAGTAATCCAACATGAAAACACGTGACGGACATGCTTTCAAACATGCTGCTGGGGCAGCAGGGGGAGGGGCTGGAGCTGCAATGCTGAAAAGCAGAAACCCCGGCATCTCTTGCACAGCGGAGTAGCGTGAGACATCCTCCAAGGATCAAAGCCTCGTGCCATTGTGTGGCTGCCATCAGGGGCACAAATGGAAACTGTGAAGCATGCTGGAACACGTGGAAACAGCTTTGACATCTTCATCCCCATTGTTGTTAATTCCTAAGTGTTTGGGTATTTCAGGCTGTTCTCAGTTTTATATGGAAAAAGTCTCAAGATAGGAGAGGATAAAATCCTATTATGTCTGGACCTTGATGCAAGATATTAAACCAAAACCAAAACAGTTGCTTTCCTTAAAGATTCTGTTTAAAAAAAAAATTAACCAGAGTGACCACGAATACCACCTTTAAGTAGAATTTATAGTCATTTACCTCTTAACGGTTCCTCCCTCAGCCATACATTTTTAAACAGAGTGGGGTTTATGGACATCATCTGTGATTACATTCTCATGTATTTGCAGTATTTCTACTATAATGATTTATTTAAAAGGGCTTCGCCATGATAGCTCTCCAACTTTGTTCCTTCCTGTATATCACTGTTCAGGGTCAAAAGCTGGGGAAAGGGCTGGTCCCTAAGGCCTAACATATTTCACCAGTGGAGACTCTGGCTTTTCACTTCTCTTTCTCTCCTCATCACTTTATGCTTAAAGAAGAACAGATGTGGAAACGTTTAGAAAAAAAAAAAAAAAAAGACTAATTGAATTTCACATAACACAATTTAGCATTGTTTGAGGAAGACCCTAAATCAACAGCACGTTTTCCAGAGTCCCGGCCTCGCCTAATTAGAACACCAAACGTGTGACTAATTGGCCACACTTCCACCAAAGGCTCTGAGGCACGTGATGTGCCCCTGTCCCTCTGCCCCAGCTGAGGCCGGCAGTTTGGCTGTGAGGTAAGGTGGTTGCAAACTCAAAGGGGAGGAAAACTCCTCTGAGATAGCCAAAAAAGCAAACACAGGGGAAACAGGAGAAGGCCTGGAATGTCTATGCCCTGGCAACATTCAGAGAATTAGCAGCGGATTATCAGAACGTAAGTTGGAAGATACATGGCGAAGTCTCTACTAGACCTGACCTTTAGCACACTGGCAGATAAGCTTTGAGAAATGCACTGGGAGGCTGTCTTGGTCCGTGTGTTTGTCCTAATGGTAAGGAGGAGAATACGTGGGAATGAACAGGACTAAGGAGATTAAAGGTCAGGGATGAGGCAAGACTGGCTTCTCTCACAACTGCCTGAACATTTGTTTGAGGCGTTTGTTATTCCCACCTCTTCCTCCTTCTCAGGTCTAACATTCATGGAACTAGAGGTGACTTAAGAAGTCTCCCCTTATATAGATGAGGGCTCTGTTGCCAAGAGAACTCCATTCATTTACATAAGGTTCACATCTCTCTAGTCACTGATTTGGGACTAGAAATCTCATCGTTGACACCCCACCTCTGATACCATTTATACATTTTCTGACATACTTGAGCTGATGTTAAAGCAGTAATAATATGTGTAAGGGACCCTAATTCCCCAAAGATTGGACTCTACTCAATAGCAGTTCCTTAAACAGAAAAAAAAAGAACCTACCAATATAAATTTGCTAGTAACTTTTATACAGTAGCTTCATTTGCTGGTGTGGATTCCGACTTCTGCTATGTGTTCACTAAAGAACTCCACTTTTCAGGAAAAAGAAGAACTAAAAATTTGACTCCTTGTTTTAATTATACATTATCATTTTTTTCATTTTTCTTTCTTTTTTGGGGGGAGGTTGTGATAAGTAATGGTAGTAAATCAGTTCTTCCTTGATGAGGATGTTTCTGGAAAAGCCTCTAATTCTACAGATGCAAACCAAATATAAAGAGTATTCAGTAGGAATATAACGAACATAGATATCCAATGCTCTGTTTATTTAAAAGAAAAATCTGACTTTAAAGCACAAAACATATTTAGAAGAATAAATGTGTTCATTCCCTTGGGAGAACTTTCAAACCTTTCTACCACTAACAGTGGGATTTTCATATGTATTTCTTCAACACTGGTTGATAAGTTTCAAGAGATATCATTGATATTACAACTTCACTAGAAAAATGTGACTATTAAAGAAAAATATATTTTGACACTTAATACTTAAGATGATCATTGCTCATGTGTTTATCCTTGGATATATATATATATATATATATATATATATATATATCTTTAAGAAGAAAGCTTTTATATTTACTTTTCTCATTTTTTCCACATGCCAACAAAAACTAAGTTAGAAATCCCGTTTTATGTTCCAGTCAAACTTTTTTAGAAAACTGTGGGTGAATTAAGATCAGAGGCTGATGAAGCTTTTTGTACATTAACAGTCTTTAGCAATAATTATAATTCCTGTTGTTGTTGTTATTTTAGTTTGGACAGAAATGCACTGTTCTAGGAACTCTGTTTTTGCTTAATAAGATGAGTATTGGGAGGTGATCATGACTCCCACAGTTGCTGTGATCTGATCAGATACACACACAGGAGAAAGCTATTAGAGGTTTCTAAAAGTAGAACGGGGGACACTGACAGCCATACAGGGTAGGGAGGGAACGCACTGGGCATGAAGATTCAGCCTTGGGAAAGCCCCTTCACCTCCGTTTGCTTGGACTTGCTAGCACAGAGGAACAAATGGGCTGTGGCATGACTGTGTGTCAGCACAGTGGGTCCCGGCCATTTCTCTTCTCTCTGTTCGCCACAGCCAAATGGGATGACGGGTGGTCGGATCTGTCAGGAAGATCAATAGCCACAGGGAAAGTGGGCTGCCTGTCTTCTAGGCTACAGTGAAATGCCTGGCTTCACATATGGAGGCTTGTTCAGTGGCACCTTATGTAAGATGGGGACAGTACTTTCTTCGGAAAATTATCTCATTAAGATGGATTTATAATACCTAAAAGTTAAGGTAGTATTTGAGAGTCTTGAATAGAGGGATATGTAACAACAGGTATTTTCAGATGGATTCCACCTTTAAGAGTCAGGAGATTCCTTCAATTCCAGTGAAGTGGATTGGCTTTTAAATGTTTGTAGGCACTAAAGAGGCAAATCCCCTCACTAGTATCATTTTTAATTCAGAAGCACTAGAGAGAAAAAAAGGGTACAAATGTGAAGGATTTTAAGTAAAATGAACCAAACACAGTTTTGTATTCAAATTGTATCAAGATATCTACTTTCTAATTAGATGGCTTTATTTTTCTTTTAGGTTTTTTTTTTTTTTTTTTTTTTTTTTTTTTTTTTTTTGGATTATCGTGGTCATTTTCACTATTATCCTTTATTTTCTTAAGGGTTTGGAAGCATAGCTAAAGAGCTTCATTGATTAAAAGTAAAGGTTCTAAAGTTCAGACTTGGCATGTCTTCGTTTGAAAAGTCAGTCTCTCTTTAAAAGAAATTCCAAATTTATGGGGAAAAATTGGGTACTTTGAACCATAACTTTTGTATCACAAATTATCTTACATGATGATCCCATTATATGAATTTTTTTTAACAGATTGCATAACCAAATAAGCAAACTGCATGAGCAATTGATAAAATTTTGGACACAGATGTAGTGAACTATAACAATTATTTTGTCCTCTCCACACAAAAATGTTTTAAAAGAAGGCTGGGTTCTAATTCTGGGTCTCTGGTAGCCCTTGCCCAGTGCTGAGTAAATCATTCAACCTCTCTAAATCTTGCTGCTGTGTCTGTAAAATGAGAGCTCTAGAGTAGGTAGTGATGCTTCTTAAATTAAATTGTGTCCTAAGATTGGGTAGAAAGATTGAAAATATGGTGCTCAGACCCAGATTCAAATTAATCAAAACAAAACCCCCAGTTAAAGATTCTACCATGCTGGCAGATTATTCTCTGTCTCTGTCTCTCGCTCTGTCTCTGTCTCTCTCTCTCTCACACACACATACACACACACACAGAGAGAGAGAGAGAGAGAGAGAGAGAGAGAGAGAGAGAGAGAGAGAGAGAGAGAGAGACAGTTCTACTGTTCAGGAATGTGAAGGGGCAGATAAATGCTCTATAATGGTGTTTGACATGCTAATCTTACCTGAAACCATTCATGGAAAATTTAATCAGTTTTTAACTGATTAAAAAAATAATGTTTGAAGCAGGTTTTTATCCTTTGTATTGGGCAAATAATCCAAAGTTTAAAACAAACAAACAAACAAAAGACATCCTCTGGCAAGCCCCATCAACAAATCCACTCTGACATATATCTTCTACTCAAATACCATGTTATGACCTTACACACTTTGAATGACTTGACTGATTTGTACAATAAATTCAAATAATACTAATGGTCGAAGCATACAGATATCATAAAACACTTCTCATTAAAGTATATACTCACAAGGCACCAAATGGAAATGGTGAAATCACCAAGTTGTTCCTTCCTGCTAAGTGTGCAATACCAGGCTTCTTTTATTTCCCATTTCCTGCCACTATCTCCTCACCTTTACCAATTCAGACATTTCCTGTCACTCTTAAAAGAATATCCATGTTTGCTTCATAAGGGGAAGACAATGCTCAGAGCCACAGTTGTAGAAATACACATCTCCCTTGTTTCTCCTTTTCACAACGTATGCTCACACACAACAAAACATTCCATAAGTTTTATATCAAAGTGAATTATTTTTAATTAAAGCTTGGTTTCTTCTGAACTACAGTGAATGGACCAGACCAAGTACTGCCACACCATTTTTCTCCTCATTATCACCTCGTTAAGATCCCAGAACATGCCTCAGAGGCAGGGGGCTGAGACATGCAGCTTAACAAGGTGATAATGGGGAGAAAATGTCTCCAGCCTATTTGGGACACAGCCCATGCCAGGTAGGATGATGGCAGATCAGTTTGTGCTGAAGCAGAATTCACTTGAGTTACCAAAATATTCTTACCATGGATTAAACTATTCCAAAGTAGACCACACTTTATGTTCCCATTGCAATGAAGGGCCCAGATTTGTTTTTTTAAGGAGATGAATCTCAAAGTTTGAATTCAGACTGAAAATGGCTTTCTCATATTAATTCATCTGTTTATCCTTAGTCATGTGAACCCTGATACACAGCCAGGGATCAGCATCCAGCTAACAAACTCTGTCCCATCTTCCATTAATCTATAAGAACGGTGTGACTGTGGTTGGACCAGTATTTAACTGGTCCATTTTGCTACCTCCCTAAAGTGTCTCGGACAAAGTTAACTAGTTTTTCTTTATCTAGTTTCTCCTTCCTGATTTGTGGACTGTATGCATGATACCTGGAGCTTACCTTGCCACACTACAGTATGAAGTTGTAAGATGGGGCTGAAAGGAATCTGGGCTTTTGTTCCCATGTAGCTACCACAGCTGTGAGTACTGCCTGCTTGGCATTCTCAGACATGAGACGTTGTTAGATAAGTGCATTGTTAGTGCCAATAGGCTGTATTGGTGGTAATGCTGACTAGGAGCTAAATGTAACAGTACCACAGGTGTTAAAAAGGAATAACTACACTTTCTCTAATGCCTTTCAGCCAAATTGCGCTTCTTTTCATACTCAGTTCTCAGCCATCACCCAAGCTAGAACACTGGCGAGCGTTGCTGGGCTCAAAGCCATTCATCTGGTATGAGTTTGTTGTATGCATAGCCATTATTAGAAGTTAGATTCTTAAATGATAACTTGATTAACTTATGCTAAAATTAAAATATGGTAACTACTTAACTCTAAGCACTGTAAGTAACTATGATTTCCAAGCAACTTTATTCTTCCCCTGCTGCTGAGCTTCTGCTGTGCATGGGGAGTGGCAATTATGTAAACAGCTGCTTCTGAACATTTCTTCCCGACTCTGTCTACTGACACAGTGTGCGTAGCTCAACCTCAGCCATGTGAGAACATTTCTACAGAACTCAGGAAGAACTACACATTGAGCCTTTCTATTTGTGTCGTTGATCTTCTGTCTAAGCATCAGAACATTATGGGGCAAATCTTTTTTTTTTGAGACTACATATGTAATTTAAGAAGTTTGAAACGCATATAAATTACAAATTCATGACAAAACAATACAAATGTGAAGTAACACAGTTCAAGTATATGAACTATATTTTGCTTTCTATAAGATTGTCACAGTCCTAATTCATACTGGGTTTTGTTAAGTAAACATCTTTATTTTATCTTGTTTTATTTTATTTTATTTTATTTATGGGGCAAATCTTAACAACGTAAGTTATACTTAAAGGTGTGTGATGCCTGGTGCTGAAGCTGGAATAGGTTTCAATGTAATGAATATTAATCATGTATGGGTGGGATATAATTTATCAGTGAGCTACCTGTTGTGTTTAGTGGAAGTAATTTAACTGAGTAGAGTTAGTAGACAATATAGCTTCATCTGCCAAACCATCTTTGAATTGCAGCCACAGATTAGTCCCCATTACAAATGTTGAGCCACAAATCAATAAAATAATTCTAGTAGAATCAATTGGTTCTGAAATTTACAATAAGGATTATTTCATATTTACAATTGTTTGTAAATAACATGTTATAAACGCTTTACACCAGAAAATTGATAATAGGTTAATATATGTCTAAGTACCTTTGTGAACTTGTTCTTATTGCTTCTCTGCTTAGAGTCACTCAACAGCTTTTAGTATCCCAAATAATAACACCTCAGCTGCTCCATGTGGTTCAGGCTGAGCACAGACCTTCAGTCGTGCTGCATTTGTAATGGTTAACTTGACTGGTTCAGGGATACCTAGAGGATTAGAAACACATTACATCTAGATATGACAATGAAGGCATTACCAGATAAGAAAGCATTTCTGTACATGAGTGGATAGGAAATAACCAATCTCAGTGAGAACTGGAGGCCCAGAACAGACAAGTATTGATACCTATTTGGGTTTTCTCTCCTAGAATATTCTTTTTTCTGCCCCTTCATGTGAGCCGTCTCCCCCAATTGCCCCTTCCTTTATCTATCTATTCATCAAAATACCTTCCTATTATGCATATATATATATATATATATATATATATATATAATCTCCACACACATCTTTCCATTCATTTGACCACCTACCTATTATAACTATCGGTCTATCTATGTCTATGTTTACATGTATATCTATATCTATATCTATCTATCAGCTACCTACATATCTTTCATCTATCTCAATATCTTATGGCTTGTGATTCTGGAGAACGATTGCTGTTCTATTACTTTATTCTAACATCAAGTGGGGAATTCTTCAAAATTACCAGTTGGTAAGCAGAACAGAAGGATGCCCACTGCCAATCATCTAGGCCGACAGCATGTTCAGCAGAAAAGATAGCAGCTGCTTCTGCTCTTTCCTTGTGGTCCAGGGTATCAACCAGTTGGTGAATGTATGATATGCACACAGACTGCACACCCAGGAAGTCCTTTAAGTGGGTATTTTCACGTAAGGGCAATAGGATGCTTTAAAGTTAGCCAATCTTGGATGAGATATATTTTTGAGCATGTAACATTAAAGAGGTGATAGAAGTTACAGAATGGGGGTCGGACACATAAACGAGTATGTTAACCCATGCTGCTGCCAGTCTGTCTTTGCTGCCACTTTAAACTGCACTTTTCCTGTAGAGACAGAGCCCCGATGCTTAGGCCAGCTCCATCTCTTCAGGTCTGTCTTGCCATCTTTGCCCACACATCCCATTCCTACCTAGATGCTGACACTGCATGTTTGTAACAAGACCAAGAGCCAGCTTGCTCAGATCGGGAGTGCATCTGACTGGGAAAACAGCTGCCAGCTATTTCAAATGGGAAATCTTTGAACTCTGAGTTCAAACTTTATTGGGAAAACTTTTAGCAGTGCAATGCTGTTCTTTTTCATAGGGTCGACAAGTCTTACACCAAAAGGGTTTGGCACAGCAGTTTAGGAGATGTTTAGAAAACCAGGCCGGGGAAAGTAAGTGGCCTCTCAGGAAAGCCATTCTTCCCTGTCTAATCTCTTGTCACAGCTCATTAGTTCTCTGAGAATTAGAGAAAGGTGTTTCTCAATTATCCTACCACAGTCGGATAAGAACGTTGCTGGTGGTTCATGAAAGCAGGACCTCTACAGCACAGCAGTGCTGGAATCCACAGGCACCATTCTTAAAATGAGGCTCACTGCGGTGCGCAGAGCACTGTGGGTATTTGTTGAAGATTGTGGCTCCACTATATTTGCTTAGGAGCGGCTTTGCCTGTCATCAATGGACTCAAGCAACCTTAGGATTCACCTGAACCTGTCAAGGTCCCTGTGGTCCCAGAGACTTTTTCTAAAGTGTTTTCATTATCATTTAGTGTGTGTGTGTGTGTGTGTGTGTGTGTGTGTGTGTGTGTGTTAAGGGAGATCAGGAGTTGCCTTCTTGAAAGTTTGTGCCCATAACAGGAGACACAGATTGTTATGAGCTGCCAAATGGGTACCAGGAATCAAACCATGGTCCTCTGGAAGAACAACCAGTTGTCTTGAACTCAGCCATATCTCTATAACCCGTCTTTCCGTCTTTTTAAAGAATTGAGTGTAAGTATACACAACAGGTATCTGACACATTCACTGTCTGTAGCCATGGGAACACAGCTAATGGAAAATACACAGAGATGTTTCCAAGGCTTTGAACTTGATGACAAGGGACAGACTTTGCTTTAATCTGCTTTGTTACAAGTAGTTTCACCTTCTGTGCTCCTGACCCCTCACAACACACACAGTTGACACTTGTGGTAAGACACACTATGGGATAAGGAGTACAAACAAAGGTTCCAGTTGATACTGATGACATTCATGGAAATTATTCCTTAGACTGACAGAAGATATACTCCACTAGATTTGACTACTTCACATAAGATCTCAAAGCAGCAGATGGAAATAACCCAAGCAGGCTACACGATTTCTCATGTGGCCAGTGGAACAGCATCCCAAGGGTCCAAGTGGCATGGGCACTGCCCTTCTGCCTTGTCCTGGGAGTAGGATCCTATGAAGATACTGATAGGGCATAGAAGGTGCTAGATTAGTGGAGAGATTTACCTTCTTGATTTTATAAAAAATTTCCTCAGTGTTTAGATAGAAATATTTTCAGAGAAGAAGGACATGGTAGTTGAGCCAGACAGTCAGCTCTCCAAATTGTTGGATATCATGGTGGGCTGTTACTTTGAGATTCTGGGGAAATCAAGATCTCTGGTAATCACTGTTAACCTCATCTTAAACCTTGGCTCAGATCTTTGTGGTCTATCAGTGGTGACATGAGCTCAGAGTCACATAGTGATCATAATGACTTGTCCTAGTTAAGGTTCTATTGCTGTGATGAAACAACATGACCAAAAGGAAGTTGGGAAGAAAAGTGCTTATTTGGCATAAACTTTCACACTGTAGTTTATCATTGAAAGAAGTCAGGACAGAAAATCAAACAGGGCAGGGACCTGAAGGCAGGAGGTAATATAGAGGCCATAAAGAGATACTTACTTATTCAGCTTGCTCCTCATGGTTTGTTCTGCCTGCCTTCTTACAGACTCCAGAACTACCAGAACCCAGTTGGCATGGTACCACCCACAGTGGGTTGGGAACTCCCTCATCAGTCACTAATTAGGAAAATGTCCTACAGACTTGCCTGCAGCCTGATCTTACAAAAGCATTTACTTAATCAATATTCCCTCCACTCGGATGACTTTAGTTCAAGTCATCTTGTGTCGAGTTGACATAAAATTATTCAGCACAATGGCCTACAAGTGATGGTGGAACAGTGCACTATTCAGAAGAGACCTGATGAATTACTAGCCACCATCAGGATTAGCATTAAATAGCCCCATGTTTATTCAAGAATGTCAAGAAAATGGATAACTTTGCAAAATTTAGCCAAATTAAAGAAAATAGAGATGTATTTGGGATGTGAAAGGCAGTTGTGCTAACTAGTTTTTACATCAACTTGACACAACCTAGAATGATTCTGGAAGAGAGAACCTTACTTTGTGAAGATGCCCCCCCCCCCATCTGATTAGCCTCTGAGAAAGCCTGGGTTGCATTTTCCTGGTGGATGATTGATGGGGATGTGGAGAAGGTCACTGTGAGCCACCCCTGGGCTTGTGGTCCTGAATGCTATAAGAAATCAGGCTGAGCAAGCCACGGGGAGAAAGCTAGTGAGCAGCATTCTTTCATGGCCTCTGCTTCAGTTCCTGCATCCAGGTTTTATAGTGTTCAAGTGTAAGAAGAAATAAACCCTTTCTTCTCTTGCTTTGGTCATGGCATATATCACAACGATGGAAACCCTAAATAACACAGATGTCTTCTTGCATTTAGATCTCTATAATGGAAAGCCAGATTGGACATATCAGAGTGTCTCACTAATCCCTGTGCATATATCAGCTCTGGTCTGTTGAGATCTTTAGAATAGGAGTAAATTACTCTCCAACTTCCAGTTGGCAGAGTGATGGCCTTAGCTCAGAAAGGCTACTTGAACTTAGAGAGAGAGAGAGAAAAAAAAGAGGCTCATGGCCAGTTAGAGAATGTTTGAGAAACATAAATGAGGCCAGGGTGACAACAGGCAGTCACTTGCTAGTGCTTAGTTAGACAATTCCCCCCCCCCTCCCAGCTACTTCTGATCCTCACCTAGCATTCTCACTGTGTTCCAACTAGTTGGTTCTGGCTAAGACAAATAAAATCAGTCCTGCTGTGGAAACTGGGGATAAAGATTGGTCTCACCTGAGAGTTGCTACATCTCCTCATACCCTTGAAATTCAGTCTCCGTGCTGGGCTCTGCACTTTAGATCCCTAACTGTAACTTACCTGTGGGTGTGGTGGACTGTACTTTCCCCTTTCCAAGGAGGAATGGTGGCTCATTTCCCACTTCCTGCAATTCTTGCTTTATCACAAGTGATGGGCTTACAAACAAGCACACCACACCCATCTCCAGATGCTTGTCTTAATTTTTCAATTGTTTTCCCTTTCTCTGTATTCCTTATTTTAGTACCAATAGTTCATATGATCCTCTAAAACGTATTTTCCCCCCAAACCATATTTATCACAGGCTCACTGAGGTTCTTGGGCCAAAAAGTTCTATGAAACAAAACCCATTTAATAAAGTTCTCTATTGGATGGGAGGTACATAGCCAAGTGTGATTGTGTGTGTGTGTGTGTGTGTGTGTGTGTGTGTGTGTGTGTCTGTGTGTGTCTGTGTGTCTGTGTCTGTGTGAGCACATGTGCACTCGAGCTCTGTTGTCAGGAGTCACTGTGCCATTCTCTGAAAAACACATATTCAGACACTCTGTCCACTTTTGTATGGCTTGTTTTTTGATGAGTTGTAAAATTCTTTACATATTCTAGATATTCACACCTTCTAAAACACATGAAAATTCTTTCTTCTACTAAAACTTATTGCTCTCTCTATAATATTAAAAACTCAAACTTTTAATTTTAATTACATACAGTATATAATATTTTGGTCTTTATTGTTTCTTCATGTGGTACCATATTTAAACCCAATGCTATCCCAAACCTGATGATTTCCTTCTATGTCAACCTCTAAGACTTTAGTTCTTTTAGCTGTTACATCCATCATTCATTTTGTTTTAATTTTTATTATGTTTAGTATGAGAAAGAAACCCAATTTTCTTCTTTAAAGATATGACATTTTTAATAATTTCTTGAGAATTTCACACATGCACACAATATATTTTGATCATATTCATTTCCCACTCCTGCCAGATATAGTGCATTCTATCAGGTCCTTCCAAACTTCATGTTCTCTCCCATCCTCCTCTGATTCAATTTATTCTGCTGATATGCTCACAACTGTAGGGCCACCCATGAGAGCACAGTAGATCTGCTAGGGACCACAGCCTTAAAGAAAAGTGGCTCTTCCTGCACCAAAAGTTATCAACTGGCTCTATCTCCTTAGCTGGGGTTGGGGAATCTTGAGTCCCTCCCTCTTCCATACTCAAATGTTGACTGGCTTTGTCTTATACAGGTCTCTTGCAGGCAACCATAGCTGCTGTTTTGCATGTAGATATCCCATTGTCTTAACACTGTTTGATAACATCTTCCACTAAACTGGAACTTCTACTAAACTGAAACTTTCATAGAAAAATCAACTGACTATAAATGAAACATTTGTTTTTAATCCAAATTAACTTCCATTATTCTATCTACTCTGACACTTGCTTTCACCCTGTCTTGATTGCTGTAGCATTGTAATACCTATAGAAATGCAGAACGCCAATCTGATGCTGTTCAAGATCACCTTGATTGTTCTAAGACTCTCACCTTTCTCTGGGACTTTTAAAATCAGCTCATCAATTGATATAAAAACTCACACAAGATTTAGATACTAGTAGTTGGAATCTATAAATAAATTTGAAGAATTCTTCCATCTTGAAATAGTAAATCTTCTGACTGTGAACTTGGGGTGTCTTATCTATTTATTTAGGCCTTATATTTTCTTCAACATTTAAAAAATATTTTTCACTGTATAAGTCTGACATTTTTGTTGACTACTGATTTTTATATGATTGTAACTGGAATTATTTTCTCAAATTGACTTTTGTATTGTTCACTATAGTATGTAGAAGTCAAGTCAATTGTCTTATATTGACATTGCATTTAAAGGAGTCCTAACCCACTATCAAATTACTTAGTGGGTGCTTTAAGACAATATTCTGTATAAAATATATTTTACTTCTTTTCCAACCTAAAAGAATTTTAATTCTTCTTCATAACTACATTTTTTTTTTTTTTTTTTTTTTTGCTAACACCTCTGGTACAAAGATGAACTGAAACAGTGAGAATAGACATTCCTGCCTTGTGCTTCAACGTGTGAGAAGTAGTTAGTTAGTCTTCAACCTCTAACCCTGATGTAAGTGGTATTCTATAATTTTATTTTTATAACAACAATTCTAACATTGTATAATTTAACTTCTATCCATCTGATTGATGTGCTTCTTCAATGAATAGTGCTGTTTTTAATGGCAAAAGTGTTGGATTTTGTCAAATGCGTTTTCTTATCTATGGAGATAATTTGGGTCTTGGTGTAGAGTGTTCATTTTCTTATCTATGGAGATAATTTGGGTCTTGGTGTAGAGTGTTCATTTTCTGCATTCCTATTGACATTCTGTCTAGTTGTTCTAGCTGTTGTTAAGAGTAGGCATTAAAAACTGCTTCTTTCTTCACCAGTTTTAGTTGCTTTCTATGTGTTTCTGGGCCTTTGAGCATAAACTCATATATGCATACATGTAGTATTAAATCTTCCCAAGGTGTTGATCTTTTTGTAATTGTAAAATATTCCTATTATAAAAACATGATTTTTAGTTACAGACTATTCTCATATCACGATAGCCACTCCAACTCTCTTGCATTTCTGATTACGTGTTTTCTCACACTTTTGAGATTAACTTGTTTCTGTCTTTGAATCTTAACGTGTACTTGAACACATACTTGAATAGCTCAATCTTTTTCTTTAGTTCATACTGAACTTTCCCCCTCTCCAGCCCTGTTCCAGGTCCTGTAATTTACTGTTGCTTTCAACTTGCATATTTGTATGAATAGTCTTATTTGTATCACTTTAGGGTTTTAATATTGCTATAGTTTTGATTTTGCTAAGATATAACTATATATTATCAAGAAAATGTACTTTGTAAATTGTACTTGGTAATTTTCTATCTTTTCTGATTTTTGAAACAATACATATTGCGCTAAGGTTGGGGCTCTACTCAGCTCCCCTTCCTTGTTCTTCTCTAAACAGAGTATGTTGTTTTGCACCGGGTATTTTCAAGTGTTCTTTTTCTTCTGTTTCAAGCATTTTTGTTATTTTTATTTTTTGCTTTTATATTATTGATAAATCATTTTTTCCCTGAAGGCATTACATTCTTGATATTCAAATTCAAAAAGTCTTCAGCCATTATTTCTTTAAATACTTCTCCTATATCTTTTTTCTCTTCTCTCTTTATGATTCTCCCAGCACCTATACTTGTTGCATGTCATTGACATTTTTCCTGAGGTCTCAAAGTCCCAAAGCCCACATTTTTCCAAACATGGTCAGGACAATCACAGGATTATCCCACTCCTAGTACCAACTTCTCTCTTAGTTTGGACTAAGGTGGTCATAAAGGCAAACATTTAACTGAGGATGGCTTACAGTTTTAGAGATGAAGTCAGTTATCATCATGGTGGGAAGCATGTCAGACTTCAGGCAGACATGGTACTAGACAAGGAGCTAAGAGTTCTACATCTTGATCTGAAGGCAAGCAGAAGGAGACTTTCTTCCACCATTGGTAGAGCTTAAGCATAGGACCTCAAAGCCTATCCTCACAGTGACCAACTTCCTTCAACAAGGCCACACCTACTCCAACAAGGCTACACCTCCTCATAGTGCCACTCCCATGGACCAAGCATATTCCAACCACCACAATGACCCTACACAAATCTTTCTGCAAGCATTCCTCTTTCCTCCTTTTCATATGATAATTAGGAGCTGTGTTATGACCAACCAGCCCTTCCCACATACAGGAACAAGAACCCTTATATACCTTACCCCACGAACAATAAAATGAGTGGTCTCTCTGAAGCTGACTTCTGGAAGTGCTTTCCATCATACTCAAGGCTGTCTGAATCCTGCTCAATGCTTCTGCTCTCTTCATCCGGAGGGCTGATGACTGATGCCCCACAAGGAAGGGGAGACCCACAGTTCTACACTCTCATGGGTTATAAGGTTAACTAGGAAATAAACATGGAAAAACCCCATGAGCCATAAGAGCTGCCTCCAAAACCATGCATATAGTTTCAATGTAAAGATTTTAAAATACAATTAGTCAAGGGGTCTAAGCATAATCTTTTACCAGTAAATGGCTGGCAACCTGGGGTAACCTCTAAGTAGCCAAGGTAAGAAATAAAAACAAAGAAATAGCATTGTGGATAGAAAGAGAAGTCTACACATAATTAGTTTTGCTAAATTACTAAATGAATAGCTAAAGTGATCAAGGAAGCTAAGAGGGAGAGGAGATGGTGACAGCTATTTTTGGTTATCAACTTCACTACATCTGGAACTAAAACTCAAAGATGGGGGGGGTCACAGCTGTGAGGGATTTTATTTTATTTTATTTTATTTTATTTTAGCTTAATTTGTAGTAGGGATATCCACTTCTAATCTGGATCTTTGAGTTAGGAAGACATACACCTTTAATCTAGAACTTTGGACCTGAATAAAAGACATACCTTTAATCCAGATCATGCCATGTAATGGCACACCATTAACCTGGGCCACATCTTCTGCTGGAAGCCTATATTAGGACATGGAAAAATGAAACTTTTGTTCTTCACCTGCGTGCCCTCACCTTGCTAACACATCCATTCCTTCACTGGCATTAAAGCCTACTTTTTCAGGATTCCTTAAAGGCCAGATGAGACATCCGGACTTGTGAACTAAGCAACTACTAGATTCTTAGACTTTTTATTCATAGCTGCCATTGTTGGGTTAACTAGACCCTAGCTTGTGATTAATGAGCCATCCTAGAATGAATATGGAAGACATTGGTAATGATGGTGATTTGTACTTTAGAAGTTTAGCTCAAGAGGTTTCAGAAGAGAAAAGTTTTAGCATGTCACCTAGAGATCATTCTTACAATATTTTGGTAAAAAATGTGGCTGCTTTTTGTCCTTGTCTGAAGAGTCTGCCTGGGCCTAAGATGAAGAGATTCAGATTAATTACTCTGACAAAGTTCCAAATCAACCAAGGTTAGAGATTCTGTCTTGTGGTTCATTCTTATAAGGAGTGTTTTAATCAACCACAGCAAGCTTAGAAAGGAAAAATATAAAATGTATGGTTCAAGCATTAAAGGGGAACCAGGAAGTGCAATGAAATTAAATCCTGTGTTCAAGGATATTAAATGGAATTAAGGAAGTGATGACCAGGGGGCAGGATCCCACCCAGCTAAGCTTATTGTTTATGTGTTTGCAGTTGTATCATGTCAGCCATTATTATTACCTGGTTATTGTTTCCATTTGGACTTTAATCTGAAATGAACTAGAATCCAGAAATAGAGGACACACCTCTGATCCAGATCTTGAGGCTAAAGACACATGCTTTTAATCTAGATCTTGAGGCATAGCGGCCATGAAAAGCTTAGGTCCCAAAATGGTCAAATTATGTCCAAATAAAGTAAGGCATCTGTGTTTAGAGACACTCTCCAATTGATGCTTGTTGAAGAAGGGGAAGCACTTCCGAGAATCAAGAGTCTTCTGAGCTTAATGGACCTTAAAAACAGGGCCCTCCAACATCAACCATGGGAATGTATACCACCTTCTGGGTTTTCTAGGATGACTATGATTATATTTTGAGTCTTGGCTTCCTAGCAGTTCTCTGTGTCAGAGTAAACATCATTTGGCCAGTTATGTTTTTTCTCCTTTTGAAAACTCTCAGACTTCCTCTGCTATAGAGATGAGTCTGTGTGAAGCTTGGGGAATGTTTTCAAACGTATGCAAAACCTTGTTCCAATTAGCACTTTTCTGAATGCCATCTAGCACATGCACCAGTCTTCTAAAGCTTCAGAGTGTCTCTATGGTGTCTTTGTCTGGTCCTGTCCATTAAAATTCCAGCTGCTCTGTGTTTGTTTGTTTGTTTGTTTGTTTGTTTTTTAATCATAGAACTACTATCCTCCTGTTAACTGCTTGGCACCAAGTCTCTATTGTTTTTGATAGTGCCCTAAAATATAAATCTTTCCCTGCTGTTTCAACTAGAGTCTACTCCTTTGGACAGAATACAAAGGTATTTGTCTCTTTGCCTTGGTTTTCTCCCCTGCAAACTTCTATATCACTGCATTGAAACAAGGTTACCAACGGGATCAACTTTTCTCAATATAATGGCCTCATTGTACAGAGGGACACTGGGTAGATGGGTAGTCCCTTGCTTGTCCTCCCTTGGCAAAGTGCTTCTTACCTATTTCTGGCAGAGCCTGGAGTAACTCATTCCCCAATATTTTGCGCTCAGTGTACATTGTGCTCTGCTATGTAAGAGTGTGCTGGGCAGGGGAAAGGAAACTTCATATTCCTAGGTATAGCTGCAATGGAAATTTAAGAACATGCTCACAAGAAACATAAGTAGAGTCCTCTTCTCGAACTGAAAGCCAGCTGCAGCCATAATGTGAACCATAATGTGAGGTTAAGGAGGGAAGCCTTATAGTCTGTGAAACATCTGTCTAGAGTATCTGGTGTCCAGTTTTAGTAACAAAGGTCTGTGTAGGAACCTGGGGCAGGTGCTTGTAGTGGAAGAGTCAGCAGCCTAGAGAGCCAGCCCAGCTCATGACCACCTGCCCCATGACTGGCTGGGGATATACTGGGGATGGGGGTAATGTCTTTGACATGAGTTACCACTGACAGCCATATAGCTTTTGTGGTCTGTACTGAAGCCTGAGGCCAAATCAATGTCCATAGGCCATGCTGCCACTGGGGGCCATATTGGCATGGGCTGCCTGCACTGCCACCTGAGACCATGGAGATGTCTGGGTCCTTGTTGCCCCTGAGGGCCATATCTGGGTCTGTGATCCTACTGAAGCCAGGGTCTGTGTGGATGTCCATAATTCATGCTATCATCGAAGGCCATACTAGGAACTGGGATGATGTCTATGACACACATTACCACTGAGGGCCATGCAGATGTCCCCAGTATGACCTGCAACCTAAACCCACTTGATGTCTTTGGACTTTGCTGCCGATGAAAGCCATGTCGATATGGATGACCTCCACTGCCACGGGGTCTGTGGCTGTGCTCGATGCTGTTGCCAGAAACCATGTGGAGGCCCTTGATCCATGCTCCTGCTGACTGTGAAGAGCACAGAGGCTACTTTTGCTGTGATAATGATGACTACACAATTGAGAGGAAGAGACATAGAAGGCTTCTGTGACAATCCCTAACCCCCAGGCCCCATGCTCAAAAGTAATAGCCTAGAAAGGAAACCATTGTTGGTAACTCTTAAAAAGTGTGATGGGGATGTTTACACATAGTTCTGACAACTGATGGCTTCTGGCATGGTGGAGGAGGGGTGCAGGAGGGGAAGGACTCAATTCTAGTTAAAGAGTAGGCCACTCACTATGCTCCAGTGAGTATATAGATAGCACAAAGTGGACTTGGGTTTTGTTTGCTTGTTTGTTTGTTTATTCCTTTTCTTTATTATTTCTTACTGCGACACGCTACCTCGCCGATAAGGAGCACGTCACACTCAAGATTCTTCTGACAGCGTCTTTTATTGTTACAGCTCTTTTAGTTAGAAGGATGCAAGATGGAGAACAAAGGAAGGACCCCAAGCCCCAGAATGTACTGACTTATATACTATCAAAGAGACATGATCTGTCCTCATTGGCTTACAGACTGGGGTCTCATTTACATATCCACTGATAGTACTATCAGTGGGAAAATTCGCGCCTACGCGTGCGCACAGCTGCAGACACCAAGGCCAAGAAGAACCAGGAACAGGAAGCCAGCACCATCTTATAATGGCGAGCGTATAGCTACTTCAGCAAATGCAGAATGGCTCCTAACATCTTACATCTTTGGGGGCAGGATCACAGAGGTGGCAGATGTGAAAGGACAAAAATGGGATGTGAAATTCCCAGAGAACCAGTAAAAATGCCATGTGAAAAAGTAAAAAAACTTCATTAGAAATTATCTTTTTTACTTATTGATAATAAAATCAAATTTAACAAAAAAATAAATCTGTGTAGGAGAGAAAATAAACATGGCTCAAATGCCACATACTCACCTCTTCTTACTGAGAGTTAAGAGGTTTTCTTGAATGACAGTTTCCTATTTGCTATATGCCCATAAAAACATTTTCACAGTCTTTAAAATACTTAAAAAATAATTACAAGTTCAATAATTTTTTGCTGGAAAGAGGATCCCCTGAGCTCTCTGTTATGACATTCCTGAAGTCATGTCCAAATCAGGATTTTAAACCATTAAACTTGGAGGTAGAAAAACTTCACCACACTCTCTTCTACATAGATGAAAATAGAATCCAGCTCCACTACTAATTGAGTGATTTAGGGCAGGTTTTGTAAAGTAACCAAACTTCTGTTTCTTTGTTTGCAGAATAACATAATTCTTACTGTCCATACTGTGAGGAATAATTATGTGATATTTTCAAGCACTCACCCCAAACTGCAACTTTTGTTTGACACCAGTAAGTAGCATGAGTCTGAGCAAAGCTCACTTGGGAAATGCTAAGTTATAGTGTATATTGGCAATTTTACAGGTTAATATGAAGCTGAGATAGTATAGAAAAGATGTTCAAGTATCCACATTATCTTCATTAATTTGTAGTAATAAAGCACTTGATATTTAAGGAGAAAGTCAAGTACATCTGTCTTCAGGAAGAATAATCTTAAGCAGATAACAGATAAAGGCAGGTCAAATGCTTCACAGGAAAGCTGGATTAACACACACATGTGAACAAAATTTTCTTCAGGTCTCTCAAAAGTTGTGGCTGATTGATTGCTGTCAGTTTCTCCAGCTCTGGCTAACCAAGATGTCAGTCCCTCAGGGCTACCCTAGTTTGAACTAGAGAACATACCAAATATTCTATACATAATTTGAATGTTTGATGGGTTATGGCCTGCCAGTATATCCAATATTGATACAATATTCAGGTAGTCTAAAGGACATTTACGTTGGTGTAGTGGTTTGAATAAGAATGGCCGTGGCTGGCTCATTTATTTGAATGCTTTGATCCTGGTTGGTAAAATTGTTTTGGGAAGAATTCAGAGTTGTATGTACCTTTGTTGTAGGAGGTGTGTCACTGGGGTTGAGTCGGCTTTGGGGTGTCAAAAACTTATGCCAGGCCCAGTCTCTCTCCTCTCCCTCTCCCCTCCCTCTCCCCACTCTCTCCCCACCTCCATGTATTTGTTACCACAACCTTTAAGTTCTCAGCTACCTGCATGTCAGTTGCCTGCTGCCATCCTTTCTACAGTAATCATCATAGACTCACCCTTAGAAACTGTGTATAAGCCCCCAATTAAATGCTTTCTTTTATAAGTTGCCTTGGTCATGTTGTTTCTTAAAAGCAATATAACAGTAAATAAGACACCTGGATTGGTTGGTATTTATTGGATGAATAAATCCATAGTTGGGTACCAAATTGACTGTGCAATTTGAATAAGTCATCATTAATCACAAATGAGAAGAAATGTCAAAAAATGAGGGAAGGGTAAAGTCATAAGAAGAAGGGAGCTACAAATGGGGAAAAACACAGGACACAGCAGAAAGGGACAATGATCGTGTTAAGGTTTGGACAAACACAACTACACTGCGTTTAATGCAGTTACTTCATGCCTCAGTGAGGATATATGACCATGGGAACCACTATCAGCAGGATGTATTCCATTGTCTATTTATCTTCGTATCATAGAAGCTACTGATTTAGCAGTGTGCCAGGCCAGAGTACAGTCTAATTCAAGAGTAGTTTTACAATAATTTCATTGGCACATTAGTTGTGCAAAGGGACTTAGTTATGATGTGCTGCACAATCATATAATGTATATTGATCACACCCTTATTGCTTTCTTATTCTCCTCTCCCTCCCCTTCTCCATCCACATTACAAATAATTCTTCTTTTAATTTCATGTGTTTTTTTTCCATCAAAAATTCTATAAATGAGACAAAATATGTGCTATTTGTCTTTGTGGGGCTTTCTAGGAAAAATGCTAAAATTAATTTTTTTAAAAAATCTCTACAATTTTGATTATACTGACTTAAAAATTTCTGAAAGGAATTATGGTGAGACAACTTTTGTGGATTAAAGTTTTGGCCCAATGGCTGCATCTGTATTACATGAATGAATTAAGAAAATTCATTTGGACAAAAGAGTAAACATCGAAGGAACAATGATTTGTATAAAGAAAAAGTGGGTCAGAAGGGACTGTTAAAGGGTGAAGTTGTTTATGTAGGATGAGCTTGGCCATCAGTGGAGGTCTAGGAAAGTACATAATTAAAATAAGTATCAAACCCAACTTCTCAATGGACTTCGTTATTGTTCATAATGGCCATAGCCTATGAAAATGAAAAAGATGGAAAATTATTAACTGTTCTACATTTGACAAGAAGACAGAGGAGGAGAGGAGGGAGGGAGATGAGGAGATGGAGGAAGAAGGGAAAGGAAGAGGAGAAGGAGGGTAAAGGGGAATGAGGAAGAGGGAAAAGAAGGAGAAGGAGAAGGAGAGGGAGAGGGAGAAAGAGAGGGAGAGGAAGAAGAAGAGGGAGAGGGAGGGGGAAAGGGAGGGGGAAAGGGAGGGGGAGGGGGAAGAGGAGGAGGAGGAGGAGGAGGAGGAGGAGGAGGAGGAGGAGGAGAAAGAGAAAGAGGGGAAAAGGGGGAGGAGGAGGAGGAGAAAGAGAAAGAGGGGGAAAGAAGAGGAAGAGGAGGAGGAGGAGGAGGAGGAGGAGGAGAAAGAGAAAGAGGGGAAAAGGGGGAGGAGGAGGAGGAGAAAGAGAAAGAGGGGGAAAGAAGAGGAAGAGGAGGAGGAGGAGGAGGAGGAGGAGGAGGAGGAGGAGGAGGAGGAGGAGGAGGAGGAGGAGAAGGAGAAGGAGAAGGAGAAGGAGAAGGAGAAGGAGAAGGAGAAGGAGAAGGAGAAGGAGAAGGAGAAGGAGAAGGAGAAGGAGAAGGAGAAGGAGAAGGAGAAGGAGAAGGAAAGAAGGAAGGCAGTGGCAGTGGTAGAGGCAGCTAACAAGGCCCCAAATCTGGTACCTCTTGAAGATAAGATGTTATCCAAAGATATTTCTAGTGAACAGACCTAAATTCCTGCCTTATAATAAAGATATTTCTGTTCCAAGATTTTTGTATCATGGTTCAGGTTGGTGAGAGCACTCCTTAAGTCCATCATCCATTGCTAATTTAATTCAAATTTGGTCACCGAGAAGATATTCTATGACATCTATGATTTAAATCTGTCAAGATGTACTTAACAGGCCAGAATAAAGTCTTCCTTAATGAATGTCCCAAGTGAGTCTGGAAAGAATCAGTGACATTAGATAAGCAGCCTACGGATGTCAGTTACATCCAACTGATTGATAGTGCTATGGAATTCAACTGACTTAATTGATCATCCTTCCTGCTGGACCTGTCCATCTCTGATATCCATTTCTATCTCTAATAGTGGGCGTGTCTGTTTCTGCTTTTGGTTCTGTCAGTATTTGTCTCATGTATTTTGATGCTCATTTATTCATTTATTTAACAAATAGTTTGATGAACTTATATGAGCTAATATTGATAAGCAATAGTGTACAAGGTAAGGGAAAATAGAATGGGGTATTACTGTCTCCAGCTTACTGATCCAGTGGAAGACTGAGTGAGTATTGAAAATTATAACACAGAGATTTCTATTCTGATGTTGAATCTTCCCAAAATGCTTTTCCAGAGTAAGCTATTACACAGTTTTCTTGACACACAGTTTGTGTGTGTATGTAATACATTCTATGTAATATATAAATGTATACAATTAACATATATATAATTTATAGTATATATATATATATATATATATATATATATATATATATATCCTAGAAAGCCCACAAAAGTCAAGCTGTTTTAATAGGGAAAGTCTAATTTGATAAATAATGCAAATGATTAAAATTTGACCAAGAGACACACTATTTCCTTTACACTCTCTCAAAAGTCATTACAAATGTTTGTGTGTAAAGAAACAGATCTAATAAGACTCTTCATTGTTCTGTCTCTGCCTAGCTCACTAGCTCATTCCACATTGCTGATCATGTGTTTTCTAGTCTTCATAGCTACATGCTCCAGGGTGATGACTACATTGTCCTTTCTACTTGGAGCATAATCATGATGCTGCTTTCATAAATGAGTATTCTTCTTTACTGTGACTTCCTCTAGCAATTTATCTTTCATCTTTGTATATAAATAGCAGCTGCCTCTTTTATGCTATGGATGTCATCCTTATAATACTCTAGTTGTATGTGTCAGTTATTCATCTCTTCCAGAAAGACTGCAACCTCTTGAATGTCCTACCTACTTTATGTTTCTCCATAACTATAAATAGGCACTTGTTTATTTGATGTATAAAGGGATAGATGGATGGATGCCTGGATAGCATTTTAAATGAAATGAAAAGAATTGCTGAATAATACTATAAGAATTAGTCAGTGAATTAATCTCATGTTGAAAAACCAATACCGTATATATTGTACTAAACATAAAAGAACGTTTTTTGAAAAGCAGAAAAGAAATGACCATCTTCTTCATAAAATGTCCAACCTAGGTTATTTAATGAGACAAGACTAATAAAAACAGTAAAGGACACAAGGAAATAGGATAAAGATTTATAATCCCAATCCAACTCCTGCAGATAAATTTGCAGGCTGGATGGATTTTGAAAACAGACAGTTCTTTCCACAAAGAAACGGAATGTTAGGAAGTGGGTTTTTCTGGGATTTTTTGTTTTTTGTTTTTTGTTTTTCTGTTTAAACTATTCCACTTAATATGAGATAGGAAGAGAGAATCAGATGTAAACTAAATGACGTAAGCAGGGGTTCAGGTAAGGAAGTAGCTCTGTGCTGGAACAGCCCCTTCTGGAACACTGACTGACTCTGATTTCTTGGTGGAAAGACTGATTCTGGGGTGACTAAAGGAACCTCAGTGGCTTTCTGGGTCATTTGACATTCTGGGTAGGATATTTATTTATTTATTTATTTATTTATTTATTTATTTATTGTCAACTTAAAACAGATTAGAGTCATTTGGGAAGAGGAAACTGCAACTGAGAAAAAAATTCCTTCAGCAAAGTGGCCTGTAAGCAAGTCTGTGGAGCATTTCCTTGATTAACGATGTGTGTGGGGGGGGGGGGGCGGAGTCCAGTCCATGGTTGCCTGTGCAATCCTGAGCAGGTGGTCCTATGTTGTATAAGAAAGCAGGCTGAGCAAG
Source organism: Arvicanthis niloticus (assembly GCF_011762505.2). Taxonomy (NCBI): domain Eukaryota; kingdom Metazoa; phylum Chordata; class Mammalia; order Rodentia; family Muridae; genus Arvicanthis; species Arvicanthis niloticus. The sequence goes on along the minus strand of NC_047678.1, from coordinate 9,177,216 downwards.
CCATGGACAGCAAGTCAGTAAACAGCACTCTTCCATGGTCTCTGCTTCAGTTTCTTCTTCCAGGTTTATACCTTGCTTGAGTTCCTGCCCTGGCTTCCCTTGATGGACTGATATCAGTATTTATAAGCCAAATAAATCCCCTTCCCCAGGTTCCTTGTATGATCTTAATCATAGCAATAGAAGCCCAACTAAGACACTTGGTTTAGTTGTGGACCGAGCTTAGCAGGCTTGAGATTGTCTGATGGGTAATGTTGGAAAGAAATTGACAGGTCTCTGGAAGACTCCTAATTCCAAATTCGCCCACCTCAAGGGATCAAAACAGTAGAACTGTGGTGGAAAGTACATGGTGACAACATTAGCCATTTGTGTATTTGTTACTACACAAAGTTTTCAGCCACACTAATTTGGCATGGCTTTTGATGGAAAACTTTTGTTCAGACCTACTAATTTCTGACAGATATTCATTTATTATCCTGGGTGGACTAATAGATTAGATAATGAGGATTCATTGTAAAAGGAAGTGGTGATTTTTTTAAATGAGAAAATTCCACAATTTTTATGGAATGGAGAGAGAAAATATTGACTGAGTAGACTCCAAGAACCAGGAATATTTGGATCCAAAAGGCATGCTGGGTGTGCTCCCTTTTCCAGATTGAAACAACAACAACAACAACAACAACAACAAACCTAAGACTTCATGAAAGAAGTGGCATTGTGACATTATGTTGGAATTTTTACATTGGACCACCAGACTGTACACTTCAGCTTCTTTCCACTAAACCCTCCCCGCAGCCCTGCTTACAGCAGACACACACCTTGCTTTAAAATGTAGCAATTGTGTACTTCACGAGATGAAAAAAATAATTGTGCCATTCAAATCTATTAGTAAGAAAATTGTATAAAAGCTCTGTCTTCAAGATCTAAAATGCACGCCAGAAACGTCACAGCCGAACAAGGGAGCAAAATGCTCCGTTCTCCCACCTAGTGGAAAGTCAGCACAAAGCACTATGGGAACCACTGCTCCAGATGTTCATACAGATGCTGCAGTGAGACTCGAAGCCAAGGAGGTTCTAGCTACCCTTTAAATGTCCTCCTCCCTTACCGGTTGTCATACTTTGGTTTATAGCAAGATCCCTCTTTGTACAATGCTCCTTAGGGAGTCTGTGTTAAAGTAAATAGATCGTTAGGTTTGCCACACTGAACTCTGGAGTTGTCCATATGAAAACCAATTACTGGAAATGTGGGTGAAACCTGTGTGTACTTCTGAACATGTGGCCACAGTGTAGGACTAAATTTATTAGCTTTTAAATCCATACAACACAAATGATTTTTGAAAGAAAAAAAGTATATACACTCAATGGTTGAAGAAGTTATGAACAACCTAGACTGTTCTCTCCTATAATAAAGATTGGGACAAGTCTATGATCAGACCTGGAAGTTATCTGTAATATGGAGAAAGAATCGTATGCCCTGGAAATCCTATGAATTCTCTGCAAATGCAACTCTGTAAGTCCAGACATATGGGAACCATAAAACACCATCTTAGTGACAACATACCAATTAGAATAGTATGAATTAGCATAGTGCAGCAGTAACAAGTCCATCATGGCGCCTTAGTGACAATGTAAGCAATGGCTGCTGGAGTTATTCCGCTCATGCTCCATGTTCAGTTACACTTTGCTAGGGAGCTCTGCTCTCTGCTGGCTCTCAGATGTAAATATGGTCAAGGGTGGCTTAGAAAGATTACTCGAGATAAAGTAATTTCATCTTGCTCAATTGATCCCTCTTGCCTGTACAGCTCCCAGTGGGAGCAGAAAAAGCAGGGATCCTGGCCCTCCTTGACTTTGCCCCACATCTTCATTCTAACTTCGCCCCATTGCCTGTGCTCTATAGCTGTGTCTGCTCTGGCACCATCTGTGCATCTAAATATGGTCTCCTGTGAGGTCCACCCTGGGCTGCAACAAGGACGCACATGCTCCTTCTCCACCCACCTGCTATTATGCTGCACCTTTTACTACTGATAACAGCATCTCTTTTGTTTTCTTTGTATCTCTAAGTGAAAATTAGTCGGTCCCACTGGCTGCCGGGATGAAGTTTTATGACTCCAAGCATTGGGGCTTTGCAAGAACATACCGATATTTAGTCATTGGTAATACATCTTGACATTTCAACAGGCTGCAGTGGGTTATCCTCTGTTCTCCTCTCTCCTCCCCCCGCCAAGTTGCTCTGGAATTGATTTATGAGGTTAGCTTGCCTTTTACTTCTTTTATTCCTCATTACTCATATTTAATGTTACCCACACTTGACCCCGTGACTCTAATTCCTTAAACTGAATAATGTACACACATTGACTTTGTTCTTCCTGACATGTCTTATCACTTTTTATCTTTGCCATCCTTCTTCCAACCTTTTAAAGGTCCAGGGCTCTCTGGGTTTCTTATCTATTTACATTCTTCTTCATTATTTAGTATTACTGCTATTCTTTCAACTGGTATCCCCTAGGTTGTTATTTTTCCCAGTTTCCTGATTTCAGTCATTTTGTCACTGGGCCAGATCTCTCACTACCACATTTAAAAGGTCAACTACAGTTTCACACAAGAAACTAATTCAGATATTATGAAGCATAACACTGTAACAAGAAAGTGAGCCGTGGTTCCGTTGGTTCTTGCCGGACCCAATGCCATTTAGAAGCGTCTTCTGTGAGTTGTTGTTAAGGACATACAGTTAGCCAAAGCAGGAAGATGCCTTGGAAGGTAAAACTAAGACATAGATTTTGCTCTTTGTAATTCTTAGGACAGAGAGATTTGTTCAGGGATGCTCCATGGAGTGTGTGTGTTGTTCATTGGGAATATTTTTCACAAAATCATAAATTGGTGAGTATCTGTCAATGACTATTCCAGTGAGTTAGGTTCTGATGATAACGCTGTAAAACATCACAGTAATAGTGTGCAGAGATAAAAAGCATAACACAGGAAATGCTACAAATGCCTATCTCATTGTCTTCCTCCTGGAGGCAGGTAGGGCCAGTTAGTTTCATGTGATTCTGCTGGTGGGAGAAAGAGAGATGAGTGTCTCTCAACTGCATATCAGAGATGGAATTGAATTAAACTATTTTGCTGGTGCTAGACTCTAAATATGACTTTTAAAAGGGGATCTTAAACTTTTATATTAAGGGATCAGATAGTAAGTTGTATCCATCCTCTTGTTGTGAAATAATTGATTATTATTCTCATATACCATCATTATATTTTCTATTACCTTTATTATTATCATGTCAGGTTTAGTATAAACAGCTTAGAGATATTTGTCTCTCTTCCTAGCTTACAATTATTTACAAATTACACTTTGTGGACTAATTTTTCAGTATTTCTACTAGCTAAGAAACACTTCTCTCTCTCTCCCTCCCTCCCTCCCTCCCTCCCTCCCTCCCTCTCCCTCTCCCCCCTCTCTGTGTAATAGGTTTTACTCAACCATAAGGAAGAATGGCGTTGTATTATTTTCTGGGAAATGATGCAACTGGAGGTTATCATATTAAGTAAAATAAGTCAGATACAGAAAGGCAAATATTTCATTTTCTATCATCTGTAGGACCTGGAATCTCTATATATACAGTATGTACATATACATATATACACACTCACATATTTTCAATCTATCTGTGGGTCAAAACCTAGGCCGATTTGCATGCCATGGATATCATGAATATCATGAATCCTTTAATAAACGTGGAATCAAAAGTATTCTTATGGTGTGTTGCTATGAAGTTCTCTGGGTATATACCCAGAAGTGGTATAGCGTGAGCAGATATTAATTTTATTTTTAGTTCTTTTAAGAAACCTCCATACGGACTTCCAAAATGGCTAGTCCAATTTACATTTCTTCCAATAGCATTCCCTTTGTTCCACATCCAAATCAGCAATTTTTGTTTGTTTTCTTAATGATAGCTGTCTGATTAAAGTGAGATAATATTTTAATGTATTTTTATTTCCACCAAGAATGATGAACATTTTTCCTATGTTATTTTCAATTATTTCAGTTGTTGATTGAGCTGTTTGATTTCTTGTCATTTCTTGTTTTTTTTTTTTTGAGTTCTTTATATATGTGACATGTTACCTCTCTCTTCCCCCCTCTCTGCATGTGTATATATATACGTATATGTGTATACATATATGTGTGTAGAAATTATATTAATATACAAATATATATATTTTTCTGTGCGAAAGTTTTAATTTTATTTAATTCCATTTGGAAATTCTCAAAAAATATCAAGTCTTATTTCAAAATTTTTATCAAAAATAGATTCTTCTCTCATACAATAAATTCTGACCACAGTTTTCTCTCCCTCTATTCCTCCTAGCTCCCCCAACTCCTACACTCTTCCCCAGATCCACTCCCCCACCCTTTATAGAAGAGCAGGCTTCCAAGAGACAATAACCAAACACATTCAGTCTGTCACTGTGAACCCATATGCACCCTGCTTAGTTGATTCAGCAGGCTGTGTTCTGGTGTCCTCCATCCCCTCTAACTCCTACAATCTTTCCTCTGCTTCTTTCACAGGATTCTTTGAGCTCCAAGGAGAGAAACTCTGTGGAAACCAACAATTTAGACTCTGTTTCCCCACAGTGTCTGATTGTGGGTCTCTGTATCCTCTCCCCTCTGCTGCCAGAGGAAGCCTTCTGATAATGACTTATTAAGACACCATTCTATGAGTATAGAAGAATATCATTAAAAAATCATTTCATTCATTTTTTTGCCATTCATGTTTAATGTTATATGTTGGCTAGTTTTGGTTCATGACACAATCTAGAATGTCTGAGGAGTGAGAAACTCCAGTGAGAAAATGTCTCCATTTAATTAGTATATGGACATGTCTGTGGGGCTTTTTTTTTTTTTTTAAATTAAAGAATCATGTGGGAGGTTCAACTCACTGTAGGTTGTGCTATCCTTGGATAGGTGGTCCTGAGTTTTTTTTTTTTAAAAAAAAAAACAAACCCTAAAGCTGAGTAAGCCATGGATAGTGATCCAGTCAGAGGCATCCTTCATGGTCTCTCCTTCATTTCCTGCCTCCAGGTTTCTATCTTGAGCTCCTGCCATGATTTCCCTTAATCATGGGCTATAAGCTATAATATTAAATAAACCCTTTCCTCTCCAAGTTGTTTTTGGTTGTGGTCTTGCAGCAATAGACAGCAAAACAGGATACTTCATTTGTGATCTTTTGGTGCTATGTTATCAGAACTGACCAGAGCAAGCCAAGTCTTTGAAGCTGCAAGAATCTTGTTATTCATGGCTGGAGCTCTCTCTATGGAAAACAGAGTGAGGAAGGAGTAAGGTAGGTTGCTGTGAGGAATAGAGTTCAGCTTGAATGCCTGAAATACTACAGGAGTTCCTGTCTTTTCTTTGCTACTTTCCAAGGAGCACATAATTAGGTGTGCAATTTCTTCAAGATGTTTCAGGACCCCAGGCATTTATATGTTGTTATATTGAAAAGTCCCAGGATTTTACTCTTGTTCACAAGACTCCTTTTCATGTATGTGGGGGGAGGCTTGAAACAGGTTCCCACTATGTAGTCTTGGCTGGTTTAGAACTTAACTTTGTAGACCTTGAACTAATAGAGATCCCCCTGTCTCTGCCTCTTAAGTGCTGGAAATAAAGGCTAGAGAGACAAAGGGGAGAATAGATGCCTGGACAATAGTGATTCTGTCACTGACTGTTGCTGTGATGGTATAACTATTATAATGTGAATGCTCACAGAAGTACACACATGTGTATGCACATTCTCATGCATGGGATAGGGGTTTTCTAGGGAGGGGAAATGGGGAAAGGGGATGGCATCTGAAATGTAAATAAAATATAAAATAAAAAAATTAAAAAAGAAATGAATATAAGCAAACAAAAAAAATATTTTCACACTCTTTAATAGCAATCAATGGAAGGGGTTAATAGGCAGCAGTCTTTCCTCCAAAGGATAAACCAAACATGAGATAGAACTTGAAGTAGTCTGTTTAAAGTAATCAAGAAATCATAAGAAAGGTTCTTGGTATTCTGAATCTTATTAATAGAAAGTCAGATTATTTTTAAAAAATATTCTGATACATAGAAATTCTGTTTTGAGAATTTAACATATATTTTCCTTTCCATCCTCCACTGGCTCTCCCAGCTTGTTAAATTTGAGTTGGTGAAATACCCTTTCAACCTTCTTTTACGGAAGTTTTATTTCCTGTTGAAATTAAGGTTATACGTTTTACTGATTTTAATAAACAAAGCAAACAAAGCCATCCAAATGTCAAGGCCCATTGTTGTTGATTAGATCCTGCTGTAAAATCTGTGTGTCATAGCCTGTGACATCTGCTTTCTCAGGCACACTATAGATGAGGGGACCCAGTAAGTCCATGCTATAAGGTTGTTTGCCTAATGTGTTTTCTACTACCAGATCCAGGAAGCAACACTGTCCCACTGTGAGAAGATTAAGCCACCTCTTCAGGAATTTGAGACCTACAATTATAATGGAGTCACAGCAGTATCAGTGTGATCTGTGCAAACACATGGTCTTCAGCATCTCCAGTCTTCACAATGGCCCACCTTCAATGTCTTAGAGTTCATGGAATTTAAAAAAGATGTCAGAAAGAGACATGGGCTTTTCTCTGTGTTGTTTGTTCTCTAAACTCACACTATCCCTCCATGAGATGCTAAAATCTGTGAGACTGTGCTTTCTTTTTGAGCACTTACATGAAGCAGACGTTCTTTCTATCTTTTCCTTATGCCCAGTGCAGAGGCATCATACAGTCTGTTTTCTTACTAGAAAATGACTATAAAAATACAGCCCTCCATCCCTCCGCAGTGACAGATAAGAAGTCCTGAGACACCATTAATAATTAATGGGCAGACAAGATGAAACTTCAGTTGCTCAGACTGCTGTCTCCACATAATCTGTATTTTATACAAAAACAGAAAGAACTCAATGGAATTTTAACTGTGACCGGATAAAAACTGCCAACAAAGTGTGATAAGGAGAGTCTAATGTGCATATTAATCATGTTTATAGCTCCTCATTTGTTGATATATTAGCCTAAACTCCCCTTAAAAATACATTTTTGATCACCAGTAGACTCATTTAATGCAACTAAACCCTAAGTAGGGGCCAATTAAGGTTCCTAATTTTCATTAATCAAAAATAATTAATGTTTCATAATTCAAGGAACAAACGGGTTAAGAATTTTAGCACAAGGCAAGAAGCATTACCAAAAGAAATCTAGAAAAGTTTGATGCCTGATGTAAACATGCCATTGTGCATTTATAGCTTGGGCTAGCATTTGGCACTTTTATTATCCAGATTGTTTTTCTAGATGTAATGAACATATAATATGACTCAGAGCGAGACACAATTTACTCTTGAGCAGTGTAGACTTCAAACATAATGCATTTTTATTTTTTCTGGATCAGTTAGAACAAAAAAAAAATATTACAAAGCTGGGGTGGAGAGTGTTTCTAGAGATATCTGTATTTTTGTGGTAGAAAGCCTAAGAAAATAAGACTCAGTTTATTCTAGAAGAAAAGGGGCTATTAAATGCCCAAATCAGGGTTGTTGAACAAAGCCAAAACAGAGAATCTAAAACTTAAAAGTTTTTTGGTTGTACATGTTTGATGATTCTTGTAAGTTACACCTATTTATAAACTAAATTTATCACAAAAATCAAAATCAACTGAGATATGATGGCTGAGAATGTTGAAAAATTGAAACAGTACATATAAATCTAGTTTGATGTTCACTGCTTGAAATAGTTTGTTACAGGTTCACATAAATGTAGACCCTTATAGCATTTATATAAATTTTCTTTTTATAGCTTTATACCAAAATAAATTAGGACAAGCCTGAAGATGTCAAGGTATAAAAAAGTCTAGAGAAAAGATCACAAAAATGTTAAAATGGAAGGTCAAAGTTACAAGAATGACAACCAGAAGAAGCATAAGTTCCATTTGTTAGTAGATATGTGATTTTTTAAAAGACTATGCTAATTAAAAGAATCATGGTATACTGTAGGCTTCAGGAAAAATGAACAGGGCTGCCTGAGTTTACATCATTCCATCACCACTATAGAGAAGGGAAATCACAATTATTTTTACCCAGCAGCTAATTCCTATTACCATGAGACTCATTTTTTTAAAAAAAGATAACCCATTTACTGGTAAATACAGCAAAATTGTATAAAGCCAATATACTGTTGGAACCTTAACTGCCAGATCATCTAAAGCTTGCATGTGTTATGTCATTAATAAGACCCAAGACCCAGAGACACATGACCTAGGTAGGCAAACTCTTCACCTTCCATGGGTTTGTTTATTTACTTGCAGTATGGGGAATATAATGCCTGGCCTGCTGGCACACAGGAATCTAGTGGAGTTTTATTTTTAATGAGAAAAGGTGTGAAAGGGGATCTGTGGAACTATAAAATCCACACAGATGTGAGGTGTAATTATTAAGCTGTAGGGGTTCTCACCTTTCTATAAGGATTCCTAACAACCCAGGATTAAAGCTGGAACTGTGGCCTCCAAGCTCAAATTCATCTCCTCTAGAAATCCTCCATTGACCTATGACCAACATTTCCTCAAACAAGATCCAAAGACCGCTTGCTCCATGGAAAATTAGTGAGGGTTATTACAAAGAAGAGTTCTGTTGGGAGAAGTTTGGGAAATAGATTTCCCTCCCCTATGGGACTTACCAATAAGTGAGTCTTTAAGAACCTTTGAAGTGAAAAGAGGGGTCTTCAAAAAAGAAGGGAAGAGGATGGAGTTTCCCCAAACTTCCCTGATGCTGGAAACTAAAGATATTCATTTGCAGGAGCCAGGGAGATGTCTCAGTCAGTAAGGTATCTGTCATCTAAGCATTAGGCCCCGAATTTGGATCCTTGACACCCACATAAAAACCAAAATTGGTGAGCTTTGGATTCAGTGAGAAAGATTGTCTCAAAAAACAAGGTGAAAGAGAATGAGCAAGATGCCCAGTGCTTCTACCTAAATGTGTACTCCCACGTGTACATGTTTACACATATACAGTGTATGAGGAAAAGGAGGGAGGCAGGGAGTTAGGAGGGAGAGGGGGACAGAGAAGAAGAGAGAAAGGAGAAAGGGAGGAAGGGAGTGAGAGAGGAGAGGGGGAGAGAGAGAGAAAGAAAGGGAAGGAGGGAGAGAGAGATGGAGGAAGGCAGAGAAGGAGGGAGGAAGGGAGAGAGGGAGATAGAGAGAAAAGGGGAAGGAAGAGAGGGAGGGCAAAAAAGAAAGAAACAAAAGACAGGGAGACAGACAGACATTTGGAAAACAGATAACAGTGTACATTTTGGACTACACACATTGAAGAAACATGGCCCACTAGTTTCTCTTTCTCAGGGGCTCACACCTTTGAGACCAGTGATCCTCAGAAATGTGGACCTTAATTCTATTTCAAGTAGCAATTCCAGAGCTTGCTTTGTATTTGAAGCAGTCACAGACTTGGATAGGCTGCCTAAAGCTTTGAATCTCATGATCTCAGACCATGGTTTACAAGAAATGTTTCTACTACAGAAGTTTACTTCTTAACAGAAGTTAAGAAGAACGGTGGTGGTCCTGTGCCCTTAATGGCTCATGACTGCATTAAGATGTGGTACATATATGGCAGATCTGGGCTTTTAGACTTGGAAAAGGCAAGCTCATTCTTGCAAAGCTCTGGGTAGATCAGCTCCTTCAAGCACAGGCTCTGTTCTATCCACTTCAGCGGATGTCCACTTCACCCTAGCTATCTGTAAAGACTGTTGTGCCATGCATATGCTTATCTTCTGAGTTAATGCTCAGCTTTCCACAAAAAAAAAAAAAAAAAAAAAAAAGCAAAAAGACTACAGAGGTATACTCCAATGAGTTAAATTACAAGCATGTCTCTAGATGAGTTCTTTCAAAATAAAAACTGATATGACTCAAAAGATGTTCAGCATCCACCTTGGTAGTTATAAATGGAAATGGGAGAAAATAAACATCTATGCTAGACTTTAAGTATATTAAAGTGCAGTAATACTGTCTAAAACTAGCTAGTGTACCTACACGGCGCTGCTAACAGAGCAAGCTGTGAATAAGAGTGATTTGAGTGTAACCTGGAAAGTGAGTCTTAGGCCTTCCTTTTGTAATCCCCACTGATGCTGTCACTTACGTGCGAATGGGCAGAGATGTTCCACATATGTGTGCACGCCAGGCGGAGGTTGCCTTGATAAACTCCCCAGACAAGAGCTACTGAAGAGAGAGAGAAGGGGTTTGTTTTAATTCACAGTTCAAACTACAGTCCACCATGGAGGGGCAGGGAGTGCAGCAGGAGCTCCGGAAACTAGTATATTACATTCTGTCAGGAAAAGAGAACAATAAGACGCTCCTTCTTTTCCTTTACACAGTTTAGGAGCCCAGTCATGGAATGGGCATATTTTCCCGTCGAAACTAACATGATCAAGAGAGGCTCTCATAGGCTCACAGGCAAGGCTGGAGGCCTGTCTCCAACTGATTGGTTCTGTCAATTTGGCATTTAACACTAACGATCCGAAGGCATATTTATCACACTCCATGGCACTAAAAGGTTCTCCTCCACTTTATATACATATATAAATATATATATACATATGTGTGTGTGTCTCTCTCTGTGTGTGTGTGAAAATGCCTTTAATTCAGCTGATTCTGTTTGTTATCAGCTATTCCTTCCAGGAAAGTCAACCTGACAGGTGAGTGTCTCATGGTGTTTCTGCACCAGAGAGGAGAGTGTGGACGCTGGGATCAGTTTGCTTGCGCCTGAATCTTATATCTCCCTTGTACTTAACAACTCTTTGAGCTTCAGGGATTTTTCCAATTAAATGGAATAGTGAAGATCCATGTGCTGTATGACTCTGATGAGACCTGGCCAGCGGCTGCACAGACTAAGACTGTATAGTGCTAGTTGTGACCTTCTTAGCTGCCTTTAGCCTTGAGCCTTGGTTTATAACTCTCCTTATTCCGTTCCTAGGCTAGAAAATGGCTGCTCATAAAGAAAAATATGTGGTTTGGAGAAGCTGAACGAATCTATATTAAGGCATGTTAAATGGATCTGAAGACTTTACAGTTCTGTTCTTAAGATAATTCTGAGCAGAATGAATTCTATGTGACACAGTTTTACCTCATAGTTCAGAGCCTCTGAGAGTCACAGTGGGCTTCTTAGTCCTATGGATTCTGCCCCTCCCTCCACATCACGTTGTCTGTGTATTCCTTTAAGTACCTATTTCAAATGTTCTTTTGGGAAGGATATGGCTGATCTTCATCAAGAACTTGGGTGCATACCACGACCGACCACCACCACAACAACATACTTTATTTATTTATTTATTTATTTATTTATTTATTTATTTATTGAATTGTTATACTATTGCCTGACTTTCTGAACCATATTTTTGGTCCAACCCAAACAGAAAGATGGTGATGTATGCACTTTACCAGCAGAAAATCAAGTTGCTACTATGAAAAATGTGGTGTGTGCTGACGGATATGACTTACATACCAGTGTGTGGTGCAGATGTTGCTGGACAGTGTGCCAGGAGGAGCTGTACTCAATAGCTGCACTTTTAACCTGACGATAAGTGAGAAGGTGAAAACCCAGTGGAAGAATGAGAACTACAAATATGTAGCCTATCACTTCTCCCCTACTGATGACGGAAGGGTTTATCTTGAAGTCTCTGTGAAAGTGCGGTGCATTGCCAGGTCTACACATTAGGATTTGCAAAAGCATAACTTGTACCTTCTGTTCAGTTGATGTGCTTGTGGTGGAGTTATAGATTCATGGCCAGTGGGTGGGAGAGGGAGGACCTGAAACTGTCTCCTTCAGAGTCAAGTGTAGGAGTGCTTTCCTGGAGCTACATATTCCCTTATGAACCTGATCTTTGCCCTATAGGACCAACCTATGTTTCTGTTCCTTTTTGTCCAAAATTAAAAAGAGTCTTGTTTTGTGACTTTTAAAATATGACTTACAAAGATTCATTCATGGGTCATAAAAGTCAATTTAATGTCTAGGAATCAGATGAAAACAAAACAGAATGTGATAATGTGCAAAGCATAAAATGGAGGTTGGTTTGGGGAGTAATATTTCAATTACATGTGTGTTTCTGAGTTTTTGTTTCAGGTTTTAGAAATTTTGAAAGCTACTGGCTAGTAAACAGCACGCCTGTGTCCATTTACAACTCAGGTTGCCAAATAGCAAGGAGAAATATGGTTTCTCCGTCTCCAGTCATTCCTACACTCTTTCTGTACGCTTTTTTAAGCTGCCTGTCCAGGAGCTAATGCTGATGATAACTAATGTTTGCAGAGCTTTTAGCTGTTGTTCTCTGTTGTCCTGAGGGTTTTATATGTATTTGAATCCTTCAAGTATCCTGTGAATTAAATACTCTTACAGTTTCCTCTTGTCTGGGGTTTCACTTTCTGGATGGTTACCTATGGTCAACCACAGTCTAAAAATGTTAACTGGAAACAATTCCCAAGTGACCACTGTATAAGGTTTAAATTACATATCATTCTGAGTAATAACATCAAAACAGACTATCCTACCCTAACTGTCCTGAGACAAGAGTTGTCACTTTGTCTAGTGTACGTACATTCCACTTGCCACCCACCTGTTAGTCACTTAGCTATCCTCATGGTTGTCAGATCAACTATCTGGGTTTCACAAGGCTATTATTTGAGTCACTCATACAAAGTAGCCTAATGCTATCCCACAATGCTTAGCCTCTTCTGTCCTTTTCACCTCTGCTCACCAAAGAGCCCCCTGGATATCATTTATAAAGGATGTGTACAGTAAGTTTACATAGCTTTCATCACAGAATGCTGTGATAATCATATTTTATCATTTTGTTGTTGTTGTTAATCTCATGCTAAACCCAATTTATAAATTAAATGTTTCAATATATGTATCTACAAGAAAAGTAGTGTGTTCTGTGTTAGTAACAGCTTCAAGCATCCATTAGGTGATCCTGAAGTTTATGCCCAACAGATAAGGGGATGCATGTATATAATTATGCTACATTTAAGGACAAGGAAGCTGAGACCAGGAAAGTTGAAGTAAAATTAACTGTTCAATATCACTTAGCTACAGAAAGGAAGAAACAGAATTTGAAACTTGTTAGCTTAGTTCAGAAGTCCTTATCTGACAGTTATTAATTCTGCCAGTGTGTTAAGGTTGCTATAAGAAAAATTTCACAAACCAGATGACTGATAAACACCAGAAATGTATCCATATGGCTCTAAAGGGTGGGAAGTCCACATTCAGAGAGGCCACAGGTTTGGTGTCTGGCAAAGGTATTTCTTCATGCACAGAATGAGTTCCCTGTGCACTCTTGTGGCAGAAAGAGCAACTGAGCTTCCCTGGGCCTCTTGTATAAGAACATTAATTCCGAAGTTGTTATGGCCTAATGCCTCCAGGACATTCTCCCTCTTATAAATTTGGTAATGCAAACAATGACTATACCAGAGTCTAAAGTCCAAAGGACTAACTCATTTCTTTACTTCCAAAATCATTTCTTCTGTGCTGCCAGTCAAAGAATGTCAAAAGATCTTCCTGCTTAAACACCCTTAACGATCTCAGTATGACATACTAGGTTGAACCATCTGGAACTGCTAATATTTGCTAACATTTGAACTATATTGCTAGGATTTTGATATGGCTCATCCTAGAAGACCTTTCTATTTGCAGGTGTGTAGTAAAGGACGAAAAAGGTTATTTTCTCCAAGCTAAACAAATTTATAATCCAAGAACAAGGGGAAGTATGCCTTTAGAATGATTTCTATTTCGTGTTTCAGTTCTGCCTGATTAGATTTTCACAGGGTCAGGTTTGCCAGAAATTTGAATGATAGGATGACGGAGTATTAGAACTGGCAGGGATTTTATCAGCTATTTAATTCAACTTAGAGTTCATACGAGAAGAATGACCCTCCTGAGATGAAGTAATTCACATCAAGAATAAATTACTTACAGATCTGAGGCTAGGATTCAACGCACTGTTTTTGTTTTTGTTTTGTTTTTTAATTTCCAGTATTAAAGAGTTCTGATTTCATCAAAGTTATTGCCCAGAGAAAGATTTAAAATCCTAGAGTCTCTGACTCTTTTATACTCTGCCTCTGTTGACTACTAAAAGGTTCAGAACCAAACTTAAATCCCACTATCAGTGGTTACGAGCCAGCCTATACACTGCATGTTCTCTCTCATATGTGGAACCTAGCCACAGACAAAACAGACATTTTGGTTCAGTAGAGCCTAAAGAGAAAGAGAACAAAAATAACTATAAAGAGATAAGGAAGGAGAAAATGCAGGTAAAGGACAGGAGTTATGACTGAGGATATAAAACTAATTGGTTTTTAGTACTAATTTGGCTATGAAATTTTTTGTGGTGGTGGATAAAATAATTCTGTCATGGATTGGGGAGAGTGTGTGGTTAAAATACACACACTTTCAGTACCTAAAGTGTAAAATGTGAAACTCAATAGCTTCCATCCCAAATACCAATTCTAAGTGTATAGAAGTCATAAGCATTTCAAGTGAATGGAATGTTCTTGTTCCTTTATAGTCTTTCTATTCTCTCACTAGAATGGAAAGAGCAGTGATATTTCAAGGAGCACATTACCAATCTTACTGCCTAGTCTGTCATCGGAAGATTGTAGAGTGAAGGCAAGATGGCTCCTGGAAATTTTCTTCAACAGCTGTTCCTCTGAGACCCAGAGCTACTTAGCTTTCCGAGTGATAACTCCCTAATTAGTTGGAGATGTGGTATTCTCTCCCCATATGTTGTTCTCAGCTCACGCTTATCTGAACAAACCTGTAGCATGACATCTCTTGCTTTAAGAAAACACAATTACTATCCCCAAGCTGCTTCATACTATCTCAGATAAGTGTTGAAAGACACATCTTCAAGTTCATGAAGGGTATGGAGAAGAAATATTTTGCTATTTTGAATGTTGTTGCTAGCAATTTATAGGGTCTTAAAATGGCTTTTCATCTTATATTCTTTTGGGTTTGTGTCTTTTCCTCTGTCATTTTGGTTGTGAGCCTAGCCTTTAATGACTGACCCATCTCCCCAGTCCCATTTTCCCACAAACATGGAACTATTGTGCACAAACAAAACAGTGAGAAATGAAAGGATGTTAAAGGGCCTTTCAACAAAAGCAATGGGAACAAAAATGTAAGTATTTTGTTTCTTATCTTAGATTTATCACAGAGGAATAAAGTAAATACTTTAGAAAGGAAAATAAGACATAAACAGAAAGAAGCCACTTATTGAAAAAATACAATATGCTTTCAGATAAAAAATATTAACAATAATAACAACAAATTATCCCAGAAAAAAAAATGGAAGGAACATAAGGCAACCCTAAAACCAGAAGTGAATA
This sequence comes from Arvicanthis niloticus, assembly GCF_011762505.2. Taxonomy (NCBI): domain Eukaryota; kingdom Metazoa; phylum Chordata; class Mammalia; order Rodentia; family Muridae; genus Arvicanthis; species Arvicanthis niloticus. The sequence continues at coordinate 9,161,811 of NC_047678.1, read as the reverse complement.
AATAAAGGGAGACAGTGTTGGAAGTATAAAACACAGGCTAGGATGGTCAGTGGGGTTGTACAGGACATTGAGATTGGGAAACAAAGCCAGAAATAAGTGACCAATAATATTAATATGATCATCTATAATCTAACACTCAACAGTTTGGTAATACCTATATTTTGTTGTTGTCCTAAAGATTATGGAAAGGTTGGAAAACAAATGAGAGTGAAAACAGAGAGGATGTTATATATTTTAATAACCTACTTATAAACTGGCACAAGAAAATTTCATCTAACACATGTCAAATAAGATACATATTATCTGTCTTCTCAGAGGACTCATAGAGGGCTGGGGGAGGGGACCTGTCAATAGGAACTAAGGATGCCTACATGGTGGATTTACTATACAAAGATTTTGTCAGCTACTTTACATACATTATAAGGAAGCACATTCAAAGTATAAAACACAGTAACATTGAAAGCAATATAACAGCATATGGATAATATAAATAGATACAAGCTATAAAGTACACTCACATAGAAATTATAAATCTGACAAGTACAACAATCCAAATGAAAGAATCCGACAGAGAAATTCAAGTCACGTTTGAGTAGAAAGCTTCACTTTCTATGACATATAAAATCAATCACCTCCTATTAGTCAGTTAATGATGCACTAAGTTATTGGATCAATTATATCAGCAACAGAAATATATCTAAGTAGCTCTTTTTGGCTTAATATTGGCTCTCATGTACAGGAGTAGTAAGATTGGTAATCTTTTTACAGTATGGTTTTATAATTGTTTGTTTTTACTATTAGCCAAAGTTATTAGTTTTTTTTACTCTGCACAATTTATAAACTAGACCCCATTATAAGCCTCTATGAAAGGGGAAAACACTGGTGTATACATAGAATTTGGTGATATTTCTAGTTTGGAGATTTACTGTGGTCTTGGCATATGTAAGGAAGACTACTATTGCTCAACTTGACATTGTGAAGTCTGAGGAATAGAGCACAAAAATGAATGAACAAAAAAAGTGGTGCCTCAGAGACATGTCAAACATGAGTGGGAGCATGATGGGAGTCACTGAAGTAGCAATGGGAAAGTAGAAGGAATACCTGGAGAAATGGCGTCCAAACCTGCCGTGAATATGATGACCCTGCATTTCCTAGAAGCCAAGCCATTCCAGATAGAACAATCTCAGAGAAACCCAAATGTAAACACATCATTATTAGTGTTTTATTACAATGACAGAAAGCTGACTGATACATGCACAGAGGTGTAGAGCAGGAATGGAGCCCATAGAACAAGTCAACAAGAAGAAATGACCCTCAGTAATATGAATAGTCAGAGGTACCATGAGATAGGAGTAACTTCAGATGCCTCATAGCACAAGATAATTGTGGTTGATGGTGATTAATATTTTAAGCTAATTACTAAGTAGGATTTAAAATGTTTTCAGCACAAAGACATGACCACTGTCTAAAATGAGTGCTGATCTCCACAAGCAACTTGCATGTATTCAGAATCACCATGGAAACACACCTCTGGGTTTGTCAATGAGGGTATCTTCAGAAAAGTTGAACTGGGAAGGAAAAGGCAACCCTGAAAGAGAATAGCACCATCCCAGGGGCTGGAATCTCAGATGACAGAAAGAGAAATGGGCTGAGAGCTGGACTTCTCACTCTCTGCTTCTGAGTGTGGGTACAACGTGACTAAGCATCCAATGTGTGTTCCTGCCACCACATGCCACCACACGCCACCTCATGCCACCACACAGTACCACACACCACTACTCACACACCATCACACGCCACTACATGTTATTTCTCTGCCATGGTGGGCTATATCTTCCCAAACCTTGAGCCAAAATAAAGCCTTCTATCTTTAAGTTGTGTTGTCAGTGGGATAGGATGTCCTTCAGGGACTTGATGTTGAGGGACAGGGCGTGTTGACATCCAGAGAGGGGCTTCCCCTTCTCAAACAAAAAGCCAAGGGAGAATAGGGGAAAGACTTGTGTGACAGAGTACTGGGAGGAGAGGAAGGGCTAATACTTGGTTGTAAAGGGAATAAATAAATTTAATAACGTTTTTTATAAGTCTTTACTGCTTTTGCAATTCTATGCCAGGAGATCCTGTGCCCTCTTCTGGCCTTTATGGGTATCTGTACTCGCATGCATATACACACACATTCAGACTCTTAATTACAAATAAATCTTTCCCAAAAATGTTTCCTTTGAATAGAGGAAGGCTACTGATTTGTTTGAGTTGATTTTATATCCAGCCACTTTGCTGAAGTTGTTTATCAGGTTTAGGAGTTCTCTGGTGGAAACTTTAGGGTCACTTAAGTATCAAATGGTTTAAGTATCATGTCATCTGCAAATAATGAAAATTTGACTTCTTCCTTTCCTATTTGTATCCCTTTGACTTCCTTTTGTTGTTTAATTGCTCTGGCTAGGACTTCCAGTACTATACTGAATAGGTAGGGTGAGAGTGGGCAGCCTTGTCTAGTCCCTGATCTTAGTGGGATTGCTTCAAGTTTTAGTTTGATGTTGGCTACTGACTTGCTATATATTGCTTTTACTATGTTTAGGTATGGGCCTTGAATTCCTGATCTTTCCAAGACTTTTAACATGAAGGGATGTTGAATTTTGTCAAATGCTTTCTCAATATCTAGTGAGATGATCATGTTGTATCTTGGTATGATTTAGGTATGAGCAGAATTGTGGCTTCATAGAACGAAGTGGGTAGTGTTCCTTCTGTCCTTCTGTTTCTAGTTTGTGCAATAGTTTGAAGAGAATTGGTATTAGGTCTTCCTTGAAGGTCTGATAAAATTCTACACTAAAACCTTCTGGTCCTCCGATGTTTGTTTGGTTTTGGTTTGTTTTGTTTTGTTTTGTGGGGAGACTTTTAATGATTGCTCCTATTTCTGAGTTAGGGTAGTGTTTAGGTTGTTTACCTGATCTTGATTTAACTTTGGTACCTGTCTAGAAAATTGTCCATTTCATCTGGATTTTCCAGTTTTGTTGAATACAGGCTTTTGTAGTAGGCTCTGATTTTTTTAATCTCCTGTTTATGTTGTTATATTTCCCTTTTCAGTCCTGATTTTATTAATTTGGATACTGTCTCTGTGCCCTCTGGTTAGCCTGGCTAAGGGTTTTTTTTATCTTGTTGATTTTCTCAAAGAACCAGCTCCTGATTTTGTTGATTCTTTGTATAGTTCTTTTTCTTTCTAGTTGGTTGATTTCGGCCCCGAGTTTGATTATTTCATGTCATCTACTCCTCTTGGGTGCATTTATTTCTTTTTATTCTAGAGCTTTCAGGTGTGCTGTCAAGTTGCTATTGTATGCTCTCTCTAGTTTCTTTTTGTAGGCACTTAGAGCTTTGAGTTTTCCTTTGAGCACTATTTGCATTGTGTCCCACAAGTTTTGGTATGATGAGCCTTCATTTTCATTAAATTCTAGAAAGTCTTTAATTTCTTTCTTTATTTCTTTCTTGACGAAGTCATCATTGAGTAGAGCATTGTTCAGCACCCATGTGTATGTGGGTTTTCCATTGTTTTTGTTATTATTGAAGACCAGCCTTAGTCTGTGGTGATCTGATAGAATGCATGGGATTATTTCAATTTTCTCGTATCTGTTGAGGCCTGTTTTGTGACAAATTATATGGTCTATTTTAGAGAAGGTACCATGGGGTGCTGAGTAAAAGGTATATTCTTTTGTTTTAGGATGAAATGTTCTATAGATATCTGTTAAATCCATTTGGTTTATAACTTCTATTAGTTTCATTATGTCTCTGTTTAGTTTCTGGTTCCATGATCTATCCATTGCTGAGAGTGAGGTGTTGAAATCTCCCACTATTATTGTGTGAGGTGCAATGTGTGCTTTGAGCTTTATGAAAGTTTCTTTTATGGATGTGGATACCCTTGCATTTGGAGCATAGATGTTCAGAATTGAGAGTTCATCTTGGTAGATTTTCCTTTGATGAGTATGAAGTGTTCTTTCTTATCTTTTTTGATAACTTTTGGTTAAAAGTCAATTTTATTCGTTATAAGAATGGCTACTCTAGCTTGTTTCTTGGGACCATTTGCTTGGAAAATTGTTTTCTATCCTTTTACTCTGAGGTAGTGTCTGTCTTTGTCACTGAGGTGTGTTTCCTGTATGCACCAAAATTCTGGGTCCTATTTATGTATCCAGTCTGATAGTCTATGTCTTTTTATTGGAGAATTGAGTCCATTGATGTTAAGAAATGTTAAGGAAAAATGATTGTTGCTTCTTGTTATTTTTTGTTATTAGAGGTGGAATTATGTTTGTGTAGCTATCTTCTTTTGGATTTGTTGGAGCCTTCCTTTACTCAAAGGATAAATAGGCTGAGAAAGAAATTAGGGAAACGACACCCTTCAAAATAGTCACAAATAGTATAAAATACCTTGGTGTAAATCTAACTAAGCAAGTGAAAGATCTGTATGACAGAACTTCAAGTCTATGAAGAAAGAAATTGAAGATCTCAGAAGATGGAAAGATCTCCCATGCTCATGGATTGGCAGGATTAATATAGTAAAAATGGCCAAATCAATTGCCAAAATCAATCTGTAGATTTAATGCAATCCCCATTAAAATTCCCAATCAATTCTTCATAGAGAAAGAGCAATTTGCAAATTCATTTGAAATAACAAAAACCCAGGAGAGTGAGAACTACTCTCAACAATAAAAGAACTTCTGGAGGAATCACCATCCCTGACCTCAAGCTGTACTACAGAGTAACAGTGATAAAACTGCATGATATTGGTACAGAGACAGGCAGGAAGATCAATGGAGTAGAATTGAAGCCCCAGAAATAAACCCACACACCTATGGTTACTTGATCTTTGACAAAACAGCTAAAACCATCCAGTGGTTCAACAAATGGTAGTGGTTCAACTGGAGGTCAGCATGTAGAAGAATGCAAATTGATCTATTCCTATTTCCTTGTACAAAGTTCAAATCCAAGTGGATAAAAGACCTTCACATAAAACCAGATACACTGAAACTAATAGAAGAGAAGTTGGGGAAGACCCTCAAATACCTAGGCACAGGGGGAAAGTTCCTGAACAGAACACCAATGGCTTATGCTCTAAGATCAAGAATTGACAAATAGGACCTCATAAAATTGCAAAGCTTCTGTAAGACAAAGGACACTGTAAATAGGACAAAACAGCAACCAACAGATCGGGAAAAGATCTTCACCAATCCAATAGAGGGCTCATATCCAATATATGCAAAGAACTCAAGAAATTAGACTCCAGACAACCAAATATCCCTATTTAAAAATGGGGTACATAGCTAAACAAAGAATTCTCAACTGAGGAAACTCGAATGTCTGAGAAGCATCTAAAAAAATGTTCAACATCTTCAGTCATCAGGGAAATGTAAATCAAAACAACCCTGAGATTTCACCTCACACCAGTCAGAATGGCTAAGATCAAAAACTTAGGTGATAGCAGATGCTGGCGAGGATGTGGAGAAAGAGAAACACTCTTCCATTGTTGGTGGGATTGCAAGCTGGCACAACCACTCTGGAAATTAATCTAGAGGTTCTTCAGAAAATTGGACATAGCATTACCTGAGGACCCAGTTATACCACTCCTGGGCATATACCCAGACGATTCTCCAACATATAACAAGGACATATGCTCCACTATGTTCATAGCAGCCTTATTTATAATAGCCAGTAGCTAGAAAGAACCCAGATGTCCTTCAACAGAGAAATGGATACAGAAAATGTTGTATTTTTACACCATAAAGTATTACTCAGCTATTAAAAACAATCAAGTCATGAAATTCTTAGGCAAATGAATGGAACTAGAAAATATCATCCTGAGTGAGGTAACCCAATCACAAAAGAACACACTTAGTATGCACTGACTGGTAATTGGATATTAGCCTAAAAGCTCAAGATACCCAAGGTACAACATACAGATCACATGAAGCTCATGAAGAAAGAAGATCAAAGTCTGAATGCTTCAGTTCTTCTTAGAAAGAGTAACAAAATACTCACGAAAGCAAATATGGAGACAAAGTGTGGGACAGAAACTGAAGGAGGGGCTGTCCAGAGATTCCTCCACCTGGGTATCCATCCCATGAGCAGTCACCAAAGGGAAATGCTGATGTGGATGCCAGGAAGGGCATGCTGACAGGAGCCTGATATAGCTGTCTCCTTAGAGGTCTGCCAGACCCTGACAAATACAGAGGCAGATGCTCACAGCTAACCATTGAACTAATCATGGGGTTCCCAATGGAGGAGTTAGAGAGAAGACTGAAGGAGCTGAAATGGTTTGCGGGCCCCATGGGGAAAGCAACAATACCAACCAACCAGAGCTCCCAGGATCTAAACCACCAGCCTGTGAGCACATAGGGGGGACCCATGGCTCCAGCTTTATATGTAGGGGAGGATGGACTTGTGCATAGGTGGGAGAGGAAGTCCTTGGTCCTGGACCAAGGCTGGACACCCCAGTGTGGGGGAATTTAAAGGCAGAGAGGTGGGAGTGGGTGGGTTGTTGGGGGCACATCCTCATAGAAACAGGAGGAAGGGGGATGGGATAAGGGGTTTCTGGGTAGGGGGTATGGGGAAAGGGAATAACATCTGAAATGTAAATAAAATATCCAATAAAGAAGAAAAAATAATAAGGGATTTTTTAAAAAGTTTCCAAGATCTGACACTGTTAATGATGCTATGATGTACTTACAGACAGGAGCCTAGCATGGCTGCCTTCTAAGAGGCCCAACAAGCAGTTGACTGAGACAGAAGCATATAGTTAAGACCAACCAATGGACAGAAGCTGGAGACCCCTGTGGTCGAATTAGGGAAAAGCTGAAGGAAGCTGAGGAAGAGGGCGAACTCATAGGAAGACAAGCAGTCTCAACAAACCTGGATTCCCCCCACCCCACCTTCCCCGAGATCTCTCAGACACTGTGCCAACAATCAGGCAGCATACACTACCTGGTCTGAGGCCCCTGACATATACACAGACTGCCTGGTCTGGCCTCAGTGAGAGGGGAAGCACCTAACCTTGTGAAATTTGAGGGAATGGGACAGTCTGGTGGGGTGTAGGAGGGTGTGTGTGTGTGGGGGTGCAGACATCCTCTTGAAGATGGGAGAGGAGGAATAAGATGAGGAATTGTCGGAGGGCAGAGCGGGAGGGGGATAATGACTGGACTGTGAAAAAAAAAGATTAAAGATTACAAAAAAAGTTGGGGAGCCGATTTTGCTCCAAATGTACATGTGTGAAAGACACTGTCCCTACAGTGGCCTTACCAGGAAATGCTGTAAGCATTTAGCAGTAGGACGCTTATAACTGACTCCTGGGTTGTTGTAGGTGTGGTCTTAAATGGGACGATGTGTCCACAACCTTGCCCTTTCTTCTTGGCTCCCTGGCTTGTGATGTAAGCAGTTGTGTTATTTGCTACGTGATCCTGCCACAGTTCACCATGGACCCAAAATATCAGTGTCAGCTGAGAATTACCTAAAACTAAACCAACCGCGAACCAGATCAAAACTTTATTATAACTTATTTATCACAAGTGTTACAATAACAGAAAGCTGACTAATCCAAGTTCCAGTGAGCAGGACAGGAATGGAGCCATAGAAACGACTGAGGCTTGTGTGTATTGTCACCGTTAATATGAACTAGAGTATTCAAATCTAGACATTAACAACCCACAGCAATCCCCCTGCCTATCTATAAGAAAGTATAGGAACAAACTGGTCCATATTCATTCAACATGAAAGTAGCAAACACTGGGGTCTTTTTTAAAATCCTGGATAAATTCACACCAAGTTTTGCTCGATTAAAACAGTTGACAAATTTTTTCATTGCATGTTTCAATTTATATGAAATTTAAAAACAGATGAAAATGGCTGAGAAGGAACAAATTCAGAACAATGGTTACCTTTGGAGGAGGAAGTCAAAGAAGGACAGAGGATGTCTGGAGGAGGCAGAGGAAATCTTCCAGGGTGGTAAACAGGCTGTACCTTGGCCTAGTACATAGGTGTGAGCATGTACCAGAAATCATCAAGTTGGCATACATAGGTGTTTATTTTTATACAAGGTTTATCATAGAAAAATAGCTTCTAAACTCTGATTTAAAAAAAAAATACATACATGGACAGCTACAGTGTTAGTTTCCAACTGCAGCTCACTTTTAAATGCATCCTAATGTGTGATGGTTCAATGGTTAGTTATGCAGTAAAGCAAAAACATTCGCTGTAGATGCTAAGCCATGAGATATGGTTGTTTCTTTCAAACTTCTTTCAAATTTATATGCATTTGAAATTTTTCCAATAAAATGTTACAGATTCATTCGGGTACAGTTTTCTGTACTTAAATGGACAAAGTTCAAGCTCACTCTGAAAGACAAGACACACTTAGAAAATGAGCCTGGTGAAGAGAAACGTACAAGAAGGGGACGAGCCTGTGGAGAGCACATTGCATAAGCTGGCTGCACCTCGTTTTGCTACTCTACGAGTACAATTAATCCTTATCTTGAAAGTTTGTGATAAGAACTGGAGACACTTGGTCTTCACTGGGTTATGAAAATACAGCATCTAATTTACTGTTACTTGTCATAAGTCATAGTTAAATTAACCTCTTGGCCTCTTCACCCTAAACAGAGGGTAACAACATTTGACCTCCAACAATTGTTCTGTTTTGCTTTTTGGTGTGTTGTTTTGTTTTTCTTTTATTGTCAAAAGAGTTGGACATTGGCAGTGTCATTGGGTTTAATAGCAGTGTGTTGAATGAGATTAAATAATAGATGAAAATGTTACATAGACATAAATATACCTAAGAGGATCCATATGGAGCTGGCATGGCATTCCACTAACCACTATGGCATCATTTTGATGCCTGAACATTAGCTTCAGTGTCAAGTTTCCAGCTGCCATTAGAGTGACTAATTCCTCCTGGTGTGGACTATTCTACAAGCACTGACTAGTCTGCCTCCCAGAAAACTTCAGCCTCAGGAAAATCAAGGTGGCCGGTCCCCTTACATTCAAACTTATAAAGATAACACAGACAAATTATAGAGAAATTTCCTTTCTAGATGAACAGCTTTTCCACCCCCAGCCTGGTCAAATTTGCAACACAAGCTTTTTTTTTTTTTTTTACATTTCAGATGCCATCCCCTTTTCCCATTTCCCCTCCATAGAAAACCCCTATCCCATGCCCCCTTTTCCTTTTTCCCTTTTTGCTTTTATACAATTTTTTTAAAAATGTTAATCAAAGGCTTTATAAGTTTGGTAATGCTCAATCAGAAGTGTAACCCAATACCCAACCTAGATATATAAGCTATCTTTGACTGGTGGAGACACGAGAACATCTGCCTCCATGTCCCCCTCTCTTTCTCTCTCTTTTTCTCTCTCATCACCTAGCTTCTCCTCTTCTTCATCTTCTCCTCTCCTTACTCCATCTCTTCCTCTCAGTACTCCTTCCTCCTTAGCTCCTCCTACATATCACCCTTCCTGTTAAAATAAAACTTTTTTTTTTCATAATACAATTAGAGCATACTTATACCTAATTGAGGTACAAGATAGTCCTAATACCCAGTCCATCATTTTGTTGACTAACCAGAACCTCTGTTATCTCTCCTAACTAAAACACTTAGTTTTGAACCTGGCTTTTTTCTTGGCTTTAGAATGAATGGCAGCTGAAAACCATCCACTCAGATCTTTTCTCTCAAAGTAAATAGCCAGGATTGGCTATGAGACTATAGGTCTTCAACCCCGTCAGAAATCCAGAATGACTGAGTTAACTGAAATTATGGGAAGCACTAAACATAGCTTCTAAGACTTAGCCAATTTATAGACACTGCTGAACACCTGGAAAGCCCCTATACTACAGAACGTTGGAGCATCAAATCTTCAGCCTTCTGGCCCAGAATCATCTGACAGACCTTAGTGATGCAGAATTATTAAGGGCTGATTACTCTGTTTAGGCAGATATAATCAGTCGACTATTCTGCAAGTGTGTCCTTTTCTGGACAATAATTTGTCTGTAGATGGAAAGAGGCAATTCTTGCCTAGTGGCTGTCACCACACAACTGGAGTATCTCCTAGGATGCTCAATTTCTTCTTAGAATCCATGACAGGAAGCTGTCAGGAGCAGACAGGTCTCTACTCAAAATGAACATTAATATAGAAATATTTGTAACATCAATTCTATAGACTTCTGACGTTTTGAAAACCAACTATCCATGTAAGGTAACTTGGACTGTTGTCTGTTAACTCCTCTCAGCTATTTCTAAATAAAATGTGGAAAACACCCTAACAATAAACTCAAAGCCATGAATTTGCTATAGTCCCTTAACTCATAGGCTAACCGTCCCAAATCAGTTAAAAAAGTTAAAGAAGGACTGGGTCTAAGCCTTGTATTCCTACATGGCAACACAAGCTTTTAAAGTTTAGTATCTGGAAAATATCAGTAAGCCTTGGCCAGTCTTCAGTTACTTCCCTGAGCTGTAACCTGGTCAGCTCTTCTTGCTTTGAGAATGAGCAACATGGACGTAAAGGCTGCAGGACCTGGCACCTGGAGAGAGCTGTCCCTGCTTACCCTGGGCCAAGGCAATGCAAGACTCTACAGACCATGTTTACAGTGCTACTCCGGAGTTTATGAAGTGATCCTTACTAAGAGGCCAGCTATGAAATGAGGCATGCAAGGATCCTGGATCATTTCTGTAACCTGATCTAGAGGTGCACCAAGTGTTAAGGCAGCAAGGCTTCCTCTGCAGGGGGACTCCCCAACATGCTGCATGCTAAACCCTGGAGGAATGCCTTATAAGCTACAGCTGGAAAACACATACGGGCAGTGAGCAGGTTTATCTTTGTAAACTCTATTTACAAACAAGGTGCATTTGTTCTACACACAGTTTGTCTTTGCCACCGGCACTTGAGGCATCCAATTACAGCTTCAAAACTGCAACTTGGAGTCACTCTCAGATGTTTTGTGTCCATGCACAGCCTTCAGGAATGGACCTGACCAGTGGAGAGACAGATGCATACACACAGCACTCTGGCAGCTAAGTGTGTCTATTACATAGAGTTGAACAGAGAGGCAGGGATATTGCATACATTGGAGCAATGAAGCAGAACAGGTCAATCTCTGGAAGGGAAGACTCATCAGGCCTTAGATAAGGGGTAGGGGAGAGAAAGCTATGGTGGACATTTTTTTAGCACACTATTAACACCTATGTATGGACCAGAGAAAGGTTGTTATTTCTATGAGCCTTACCCTGGGGAAAAAGTTTTGTCTTTCCTCTCTAGGTCTTAGATTCTGGAGTCTTTGACATGGTCATTGTCAAAAGCACACATTCACCCATTCAGAAGACTGCCTCTGTTAACTACAATATTGTATGTTCATTTTTCTCTGGCATGGTGTTGAGAAACCAGGTGTTCCTACACACCCAGAGAAGTATTCCATGATTTACGAGACGAGCTGGATAGCCCAGGACACATATCAATAAAACACAATATTTAAGTAGTCTTTCTGTTCCCAAACATATAATAATACATAGGGAAAAAAGTAAATGTTTTCATAAGACATCTCATATCATGAAAAGTGGATTACTAGTAACAAAACAAAAAGAAAACCAATTTCTGCTCTGAAAAGAAAGAACGTGACTTCACAAGATTCGTAGAAAAGCAACATGGTCGCATCTGAGTGTCAGGGCTGGAGTTATCAGGGCTTTCCAGAAAAGCGTTGTGGAAACCCTGCCTTAAACAAGGAAAGACAAGAGCAACTCAGAAAAACCCAGAGACGAGGTATTTCTGGGTGCCCATTGTTAGGCAAGGATATTGGTCATTTCTTGTGCAACAAAGTCTTATTGCACGTCTTTACCAATTTTCTCCCCTTATTATTCAAAGCAAAAGTTGTTCCGCTCACTCACACTCCTCTCTGCATTTGTCTGTCATCTACTGGAGAAGAGAATAAACTGGCTTTTGTCCCATATACTTGGGTACTCCATAACAAAGGATAAGTGGAATGAGACTTTTAAGACAAGACTTAATGGTTTAAAATAACAAGGAACATTGGTTTTGGGAGTTTGCTTGTTTTGTTTTTTGTTTTTTGTTTTTTTCCCACAGTCCTGGGTGCTGAGTGGGCTCAGCAAGGCAGCCTGGCCTCGAGCCTCACCTGCAATGTAGACCAATGAGTTCTCTTAAAGACTTCATGTCTGGGTTGGGTAGGGTGGAGGCAGGGTTGGTGTTGCTTGATTCACAACTGAAAACCCACCTACAAAAAATACTTCTCCACATCTTTGCATCACAATGACGAGGTCTCATGAATTCATTCCCCAGAGAACCAGAAGTGAGCTTTGGTGAGCCTCCTCAGTGAGTCACTTCTCCTGTAATAGTACAGACACTCGGGTTCAAGGTAGAGAAGGACATAAGCTTTGAGCCTGCCTGGGGTGAGGAGGTGGGGGAGGGGGCTTTGAGCCTGCCTGGGGTGAGGAGGTGGGGGAGGGGGACTTTGAGTCTGCCTGGGGTGAGGAGGTGGGGGGAGGATGGTGGTGGTCACCAATGTCACAGTCTAAGAAGTGACCATTGCTTGAACATATTGTAGGGTATCTTTGAAAAATGAAATGAGCTACAAGTGTAAAAGTATGCGGACTGCTTCCATACCTCAAACTTGAAGACCAGACTCTAGAGAGTTAATGTGTCCCACCAGGACTTTCACTGTGTCAAGAGAATATATCTTTAGAATTATATTGTAGTGTTCAATATATTAAAGTAACTATAAGCCCAGACTCTGGAGACAAACAAATTGAATTTCAATTCCACTTCCATTTATTTGCTTGTGTGGTGTTGGGAAGTAATTTAAAGTAAATGTCACTTTATTTCCTCAGATGAAGGGATGAGATGAGAACCATACACAATCTGTGTGTATACATGGCTTCAGTTGAGCCCAGAGGATTTCTTTCTCTGTACTCTCCCTCGAAGCTTCTAGCTTCCATACAATCTAATCTTCTACACTGACTCAATCTGGCTTCTCTCGGCTTCTGCTTGAAATGCTCTGCTTGGCCTCATACTAACTTTGGCGGTATGTTCTAATCTTCTGGCTCCTTCTCTTTATGTGGCTCCTTCTGTCTTCACCAGTGTTTAGCTTGTTCTCTCTGCAACCTGTCTCTGTAAAATTGTTCCACTCCCCGCCTTAAGTAGCCTCTCTTTCTTGTGCTGTTCTCAGGGTGAGTTGGGCATATCCTATCTCGGAATCATTCCTTAAAAACCTTTCTCTGACTTGTCTGCCTCTCAATAGATGTCACTTTTGAACATGGCTGCTTCCATCTACAAACTAACCTTAACTTCCTTCTTAGGGATTAAGGATGTGTTCTAAGGGTATGTCTGTATTTCCGCCAGGTCATACTCTTATCCAGGATGTGTCTGCATTCATCTGGATCACACAGACCTAGAAGGTCTTTGGCTCTGATCCCTTGCCAGAGCAGCCATGTTGCTGAATTAAAATTTCTCTACCATTTAAGCTCTATGTGTTGACTTTTTCATGTGCAAATAAGGTAGGTACTCTGTCACTCCCTAGAGTACCTATGTCACTTTGCTGTTTGAAAGACTAAACAAGTTACACCAAGTGAGAACTTAGGAAAACACCTGGCCCTTTGTACACAACGTACGATGGTTACCTGTGACTATCGACCATTGGTTGTTAGGGGCCAGCCTCTTTGTCAAGTAGAACTCTTCCTTTCATGGTTAGTGCATTGCTCTACTGTACCTTCCATTCTGGAGCCCCAGGCACTTGGTCCTTTTATTTTTTCCCCTCACTTTTAATGCAGATGCCCAAAGATCAGACCAGTTGCCTTGTGTTGCCATAACAACTTCTGCTTTGGGACTCATGTGGCTCCTGTGGAAAGTGACATGTTTTGCTGATCCTGTTTGACATTCAGCATTACCAGTAAACTATGAAAACAAGCTTTACTTTACCTAGCGCACCGTAGATTCCAAAGTCTTTTATCCAGTCAAGCAGAGTGTCGCATCTAAGCAGGGTGCTCACCCACCCTCTCCAGGCCAGGCTCTTTACCTGCTGCCTTTACCTTCTAGTCCTCACCAGATTATTCTTCTGTTTCAAGGTCAAGTTCATACAGAACATCTTCTAATATCCTTCCTCTAACCTCATCTACCTCTATGGATCATGGCTCAGAGCTGTGCCAGCGCAATGGACTGCTACACCATTTGGGAAAAAAGGAGATGGTAGGTTGCATGTTCAAAATGTTGAAGGATTTCAAAACATCAGCAACAAAATATTAAGGCAAGCATGGGGTCTTTCCAAGGGCCTGGCCCAGCTTGGGTGTGTGGGTTGCTGGATCAAGCATTTACTATGCTATATGCACTTCTACCACATAATCCAAAGTCACTGAGAACCAGGTCAGCAGCTTTGCATCAAGGCTGCTAAGCACAATAAACACTGAAGAAAAATAAACCAGCAAGTGATGAAAGAAGGACACCTTGGATCTCCTATAAGCCCTGAAAGCACAAGGATAAAGGCTAGAATTTAGAAATCAGATATCACAGGCTTGACCGCCTAAACCACTTGAGACTTTGGGCAAGTTTTGCACTTGGCATCCCTCAGTTACCACATCCATTAAATGAACAATATGCAGTGTGTGTAGAACTTCTAACATAATAAAAGGAGAATGATGTGGTTTCAAGTAGGACACACAACCCACTCTGCAGTATCAATTCGAGTTAATGAAGAGTCAAATTGAAAATGGTGCAGGGTTCTGTTCAAAGTATTTTCCTGGTCACAGCCTTATTTGATTTAAAACAGGCTACTGTTATTACAAAGATGGAAAAATGGAGATGGAGTTTCCACTATCCATCCAGAAAGTAGAATTAAGCCAGGTTGGATATCTTTATCTTAACCCAATATGATGATATTCTCAAAGATATCAACCCATGAAAATGTTCAGGAGTGAGAGCCCCTTTAATTGTATAGTTTGAATTCTATTTTCTCTGACCATCGTGCATCACAAATTGTCATGCCAAATGGGCTCATACACTCAGAACTGAAAAATTAATGGAACAATTTTTTTCTTATTTAATTTTTTAACTTATTCAGTTTATATCCCGCTCACTGCACCACTCCATGTCATCCTCTCCTAAAATCCTCCCCCCATTCCCCTCTTCCCTTCTTTCTCAGCGGGTGGGGGTTCCCCCTGTGTATCCCTCCACCCTGGCACTTCAAATTTCTATGAGACTAGGCACTTACACTCCCATTGCGGCTAGAGAAAGCAGCCCAGCTAGAAGAACATATTCCACATATAGACAAGAACTATTGGGGTAGCTTCCACTACACATGTTTGAGACTCACATGAAGACCAAGCTGTACACCTGTAACATATGTGTAGGGAAGCCTAAGTCCAGCCCATGTATGTTCTTTGGTTGGTGATTCAGTCTCTGAAAGCCCCAAGGGTCCAGGTTAGTTGACTCTGTTGGTCTTCCTGTGGAGTTCCTACCCACTTCAGGACCCACAATCCTTTCTCCACTTCTTCCATAAGTCCTCAAGCTTCATCTACTGTTTGGCTGTGGGTTTCTGTATCTGTCTGAGTCAGCTGCTGGTTGGAACCTCTCAAAGGATAGCCCTGCTAGGCTTCTGTCTGCAAGCACAACAGAGTATCATTTATAGTGTTAGGAACTGGTGCTTGCTCATGAGATGGGTCTCAAGTTGGGTCAGTTATTGCTTGGATATTCTCTCAGTGTCTGCTCCATCCCCTATGCCTGTATTTCTTGTAGACAGGATAAGTTTGGGGTTGAAGGTTTTGTGGGTGTGTTGGTGTCTCTATCGCTCTACTGGGATTCCTGCCTAGCTACAGAAGGTGGCCTCTTCAGGTTCCATATCCTGAGTTACAATTCAATAATGGCTAGCCAGAAGTGACTGTCACAGAAACTAGTAACTTAAGGTTAAAGTCAATAGCTCCACTGGGTCTTTCTCCCGAGGCCTGTGTAATGGTTTCTAAATCTTATTTTCATCTTGCTGGCTGATAGGCAATTTGACCAATTTTCCAGAGAAGCTAAAATACAATAATAGTATAAAAAGATCTGAATGAAAACAAATTGAAGGAAAAACTGGAAAAGATAGGTGCTATGTAAAAATTAGAGTTTTTAGTTTAATGCAAGGGTCAGCTTAGTTGAGAACCATGTGGCAGAATAGGAAATCTATAGCTAGACAAGACCATCATGGAGTCTGGCACAATATCCTGATTATCTGTGGACACAGCACAATAAAACAGAATCATAAAATAGCGACAAGCCAGGCAGGTATAGAGGCAGCACTTAGAAATCTGCTCAGGGCCACTTTCCTGACTGGGTAGGTATTTGTAGACAGGTGAGGGTAAAATTAGACATTTTTATTCCTTGAAAGAGTGAGGTTCTTGAAAAAGAGATAAAGAAAATGATGTCAGAAATTATCATCCCTCTATTTTCGCATCTCTGTACTGAAAATCCCACTTGAATTCTGGGTCTCCTAATTTATTCTTCTGCATCATTTTTTCTCTCATTTTTCATTTGCTTCAGTTGAGGTCTTCTCAGACTACCCAACAATTCTACATTCTCAGAATGAATCCTCCTTTCCTAGATATTTACCTGTTTCTAACATGCCTTATCAGCAGATATATCAAGCTATGTATATACCTGAAGTATACATCCTTTAAAGTCATATGTTTGCATGTCTCTTTCTATGACCTTTAAATTACACATCCACCTTATTCCTCCCCAAAGTATACTGTCAAGTCCTCTCTATTATATTCTGATTTGACCCCTTGTGAACTACAAACATAGTGTCTCTCACCCTTGCCCATCTAATAATTGTTTAGCATAAGTCAAAGACAGCTGAATTGCAGTAAAACTTCCAGATTGCCAAGCAGGGGGATATGCAACATATGTATGTACCAGTCACTAGCACTAAGCCATGATAAATTCTCTGGTAAGAGCTAATGAAGGGCTTGCTGATGAAATCAGTAGTGACCCATAGAAAAAAAGCAGCATAGAAATAAAATATCTATGCAAGAGCAGCTCAAGGGATTAAGAGTACCTAATGTTAGAGGGTTCAACTTGTATTGTAAAGCTATAACCAACACCAGACAGAAAATCCACAGGAAGCTTTTTCATTACTTCATCAGTATTTAGAGGGGATATACCCCAAACTGATAAAAAGGAAATTCTCCCTTGATGAGAGGATGCATTCTATCTTTGTTTCTGTTGCTCTGTGTGTGTGTGTGCGCACGCGTGCGTGTGTATTCCCCTGCATCTTTGTATTCCCAGGCTTAATACAATGTGTGCATTAGGAGCTGACATGGAAACTCATGTGAAGAACTGTCACCAACCTTCAAAAGACCAAGGTGAGCAAGTATGAGACCTTGAAAGGAAGAATCATGGTTTATTTCTGTAAGTACTGAGTAAACTGTAGGATGAAGAAGACTGCTCATTTGTATCTATCTACTTTGAACAAATTCCTTTTGTATTTGGATGACGTCTGAGCCTTTTAATGGTATGAAGCAGATTGTCAAGAAAGCCAGTGGCCATGTTTTAACATACCACATGAGTCCAGTAGGTTACATTCTTGCTTCAAAATAAGATGTGTTTGATGCCAAATGGGCCATCATTTCAAAATTGAAATGCATATCTGCATTCCAATTTTTCTTAGGTACATACTCTGTGGAATCAGAATTTTCATGATATGAGTAATCCGACTTCATCAGTTTCCTACAGAAGACAGGCACACCCTGTTATGTGTATATTAGAGCTGGAGCTGTCATACATGGGGTCTTCTCCTCTTTCTTTTCTTGCTCTGCCATCTCAGATGCTTTTCTTCTTTTCTGAGTTGACTCTGCCACATTTATTTCACCATGAGTTGGCTTCTCCTAACAGGCTCTCCAAGGCAGAAAGGAATCCATGATGTTACAGATTGAAACATCATGCTGGATAATGTAGACATTTCTATCACATTAGCTGTTCTTGGAGATTTTGGAAGGAGGCAACTTTCTATCCATCCTTCCTAATCTGTAGTCTGGAAAGGCCTGTTGTGTGATGTTGAGTACATGGGGAACACTGTGCTCAGCCTGGTGGAGTGTTTTGAACTTTAGCAGTCTGATCTGCTGCCTTCTGCTAGCTGATGAGGGAATCGGAGGCTCAAGAGAAGTGGTGGACCAATGTTCCGACTTTCAGTTGCTTACCGTAGTTTCAGAGCTTTGACATTGTTAGGCTACTTTTCAAGCAAATGCAAAGCATCTTTGTTCCAACTCTAGAGCAAGCCCTCATGAACAGTTTCTGTTTAAAGCGCTCCACTGTGCTTCCTCACTAGCAACCAACTAGAGCCCTTAAAACTTATCTACAGCAATCTAACCTGCAGTATGTTTTCCAGGCCCTTCTCTGAGAGCTTCAGGGGAAGCCGGGAGGGCACTGCACAAATAAACACAACAACGTGGTCAGCCTTGAGAGAGCCCTGCCTCAAGCTGTACGCTGCCAGGAGTGAAAGTCATTAAAGACCCTTTGCAAAGGTTGTTAAGACATGTGTAAACAGCCGTATAAACAACAGCAGGTCAGGTCATGGAAGGAGACTGGCAACTGGGGAGGCCAGGCGCAGCCTGCCAAAGTGTGAAATTCCCAGCAGGGAGAAGACATTTGGAAAAACAACTCCATCAAGTTTTATCAACACAAATCATTTCCTAAGTGGTATATTTTATTTAGACTATGTGTGGCCCAAACTTAACAAGGGAAGCTTTTATCAATTGCTAGTTTTGTTTTGTTTTGGTTTTTATCACTTCCAGATATCTCTGTTTCAGAATTGCTGGCAGAGTTGGTGGTGCGCTCATTTTTCTGGGCTCTCCTGTCTAAACACACCAGGGTGATGCTCCACCAGGAGAAGGAGGGAGGCGATGACCTACACACACTTCCTGTTGGGCGTGCTGGGTGGTGCAGACCCTACACATGTCGAACTGTAAACAAACTTGGGCCTGCTGTTCTAATTTTGAGCCTCAGAGGAGACCGGCATACGGGTGGATGCTTAGGAGATAGAGAAGCCCTCACAACAAGGCTGTTATGAAATGCTACTTTCTCAGCCGCGGCAAAGGCAGTTTCAACCATAACTTCCCTAACCACCTAAGTGAGTGACTTCTGCACAGCTGTTACTTGGCCCCCAAGTAGAGAGCAGTGAACTACTTGACCATGAAAAAAGAAGTCTTCGGAGATAGCTGCCAAGAACCTAGTTCTGCCCACCTAGAGTCTCTGCTCCCCAACCTTCTCTCTGGCCTAGCTTCTATTCTGCCACGCTTTTCTTTGTCAGCTTCCTTTGCACTCCTAGCCCTTCTCCGCATTGTTGTTCAGGCTCTGAAAGACAGACCCCGGGTACCCACCCAGAGTCAGAGTCACAGGCGTGCACTAGGATTTACTCCCACTGCAGTCTTCCCTGCTAACTATCACACTGAATAAACAAAAAAGGGATGTCTTTAATAATGTAAATAAGAGTAAACATCTATCTCTCCTGAAAATAATCGGAGAAATGTGCACTCCATTTTTTTTAAGAGGGTCTGTTTGAGCTGTGTGATTTAAGACATAGAATGTGCACCCCCATGAGGATTTGCCCTGGACTATACCTCTGGGAGACATGCCGTCACCCACCAGGACAGCCGACAAGCAGAGTTCACTGAAGGGCCAGGCTGCTGAGGATGTCCCCGAATGAATAAATCAGTGGTCTTCTCCACAGGTCTCTGACTGAAAGTCACAATAGCTGGATTTCCAGGGAAGAGGGCATTACTTTGTGACTGAACTGTGGCTCCCAGGCAGCTCTGTGCGACAGTACCAAGAGAAGCAGAGGGGACCTCTTCATTAGCAGAGTTTTACTGTACCTAGAGTAATGCACCGACAGCCTCTGACACGAAGAGGTCACACCCTTCCCCTTCTCCATGACATGGACACTCATGAGAGAGTATTTCCTCCTGAGAGAACTTAGTGACTGCTTCCTCATTGTTTCCATAAATTTGTCTACAACTTTGTGTGTGGACAAATAGTTCTGTTTTTCTTGGCCATGTATCTAGGAGTGGAACATACTCGTTGAACACACACACACACACACACACACACACACACACACACACACAATTTAATGCTCTTAAGGTAAAGAAATATGCCCTTAAAATTCTTCATTATCTTGTCACAGCACGTTGGCCCATTCCCATTTCATGTTAATTAATATTGTATCGTCTGGACATACTAGCTTACTTACCCATTCACTGATCAAGAAACAGCTCCTTGCAAGTTTTGGTAATTGTGAACAAAACTGATATTAACACTCCTGTGCAGATTTTTCTGTGGGTATAGCTTCAACCAAGAAACACAATTACTGGATGATATGTTAATAACATTTAGTTTTATACAAAGGTGTCAAAATATCTTCCAAAGTGGCCTTACCATTTTGCCTTTCCATGCTGACTCAGAGCTCATGTATTTGGAGTTGCTAGGGTTCTGGACTTGGCCATTCTAATAGGTGGTGTGTGGTGATATCTCCTTGTCTTTTTGGTTAACATTTCTCTAAAGACATATGGGGGGATTCTTCTATAGGCCTATTTCTTACCTGTATTCCTTCTCCACCGAGGTGTCCATAAGGTCTTTGGATTATTTAATGAGTATGTGTGCATGCTCATGTTTGGGTGAGTACACTGTGTGTAGTTATATGTGTGCATATGTGCACAGAGGTAAGAGGTCACCCTAGCTGCTGCTGTTCTAGAGCAATCTTCTCTTTTCGCATGAATTCTGGGATTCAAAGTTGCCTCTTCTTGTTTGCACAGCAAGAATTTACTCACTGAGCCTCCCCCCGCCCCCGCCCATGTTTGGCCTACTTCTAATCATGTTCTTCATTTTCCTACTGTGGGACATGAGAAAATCTTTGTATATTCTGGAGCCTTTAGCAGGTACCTATTGTAATTTTTTTTTTTTTTTTTTTTTAGTCTGTGGCTCACTTTTTCTGATTTTTTTAAAAATTGTATTCTCTTTAATGTTTTACTCACAGAGAGATAATTTTTAATTATATTGTTTTTGATGATATTGATGCTTCCACAGATTGTTGTCACTGGAAAGCCCTTGTCAACCCCAAGATCATGTGGATTTTCTGTTATTTAAATTTTGAGTTTGATGTGAAGGTCTGTGACGCAGTCTGAGTCCGCTTCTGGAGAGGTCGCAAGACCATCTGCATTGCTTCTTCTGTTTGCAGATTAACAGTTGTCTCAGCACCATCTGTTGAGACCCTGATTCTCCATGCTGCAGCATCCCATCCACTGTCAATGGTCTGGTGCCTATATTTATATAGGGCTGTCTCTGGGGCCATCATTTAACTTTTTAAGGGGCTGTTGGCCTCTTTTTCCAAAGGCAATGTGGCATGTTAGAATCCGTCAGAAGCATGTGAAGGTTCCAATGTCTCCATGCCCTTTAGAATATACTGTTTATCATGTGAAATGACATCATGTTGTAATTTCATTGTGTAGCTTTTATGTGGAGGACGGCGATCATTCTTGGGCATCCTCCTCTATTGCTCTCCACCTTAGTTTTTGAAACAGAGTCTCTTGCTAATCCTGGAGCTCACACTCACAGTCTCAGCTACACTGAGTGGATGGCCAGCAAGCACCAGGGAGACACATCTCTCTGCAGATCACAGATGCACAGCAATGTACCTGCCATTTACATGAGTGCTAGGGATCTGAACTCGTGCTGGCATGGTGTGTGTGCCCTTTACCCACTGGGAAATCTCTCCAGCACATCTTTCCATGAGTAAGCTACCCACATGTATATTTCTGGGAAAATGCCCTATTCAAGACTTTAACCATATTTTCACTGAGTAATGTGTTTACTTTTGAGGTTTTTTGGAATGGTTCCTATATTTATTATATGTTATTTCTCAGACATACAACTGGAAATATTTTCTTTGAGACAATAGATAATTCTACTTTTATTGTCCTGGTGTCATAATGTATGACATAAAAACTTTTTGTTCTAATAAATTACAATTTATTTTATGCACTTTTTGGGTATCATGTATAATATCAGATAATATTATTCATATCTTGCCTTTAGACAGTTTTATAGTGGAGAATTTATTGTTATAATTGGGTAGAAGTTATTTCTCACCTATTGTAAATTAAAACAGTGAATTTTAGATTGAGTATAATATGAAAAAGCAGCTGGAAAATTTTCTTTTGCTTACTTTCATCCAGTTGTTTCTGTAAGATTTGTTGAAAACACCATTCTTTGAGTAAAGAGTCTGGATGAATGGTCTCATTACTCCTTTTTATAGTTATGTAATTGCCAATGTAATTATTTCTGAACTCTAAATTCTGTTTCCAGTATTTATGTTTCTCTTTCCAATACTATGAAATTTTTTGTTTATTTATTTATTTATTTATTTATTTATTTATTTTTGGTTTTTTGGAGACAGGGTTTCTCTGTATAGCCTTGGCTGTCCTGGAACTCACTCTGTAGACCAGGCTGGCCTCGAACTCAGAAATCCGCCTGCTTCTGCCTCCCAAGTGCTGGGATTAAAGGCGTGCACACCACCGTCCAGTTGTTTATTTGTTTTTAATCTATTTCTTCCAGCTTTGCCATTGTTTTCAAGTCGACTCTGCATCCCTTTCATTTTCATATAAAACTTAGGATCATCATGTTAAGTTCTACAGAGTCCATAGCTCAACCTAGCCAGTATTAGCATTTTAACAATATCAAGCCTTTAAATCATGAACATGTATGTTTTTCCATTTATCTAGGCCATTTTTAATTCATTTGAACAGTGGTTTATAATTTGTAGTGTCAAAACTTGTACTCACTTTGTTAAACTTTCTCCCAAGTATTTTATTCTGTGTGAGGCTATTATAAAGATCTTTATTTTCTTAATTTCATTTCAAATTGCTGACTTGTAATTCACGGAAATATAAATGTATTTGGAACTTGTATCATACAAATGTAGTGGCCCCATTTATTAATTATGTTTGTGAATCCTTTATGATTTTCTACAGATCAGATTATATCATCTCTGAATATACGATCGTTTTGTTTGTTCATTCCCAGTCTTGGTGCTTTTTATTTACTCTTTTACCTAATTGTTTTGGATCAAATTTTTAGTAAGCATTGACTATAGAAGGCAAAAGCTGACGTCTCACCTTTATCTTAAAGAAAAGGCTCGTGTGGTGGGCTGTCTTTTGTTAAGTACACAATTTTATCAAAGCAGTCCCTCACGAGGCTATTGGCATAAGAATATTTTATCTATAGGTTTTATTTATCTTCAGATGATGGTAGAATTTATAAATTCATTTTCTGAAGCTACTAAGATGATGGTTTTTTTTTTTATTGGCATAGCGTGGAGTGTTTGATTTGTAAAATTAAATCACATATTTTAGTAAATTCCCACCTGGCCAATGATTGTATAACCCTGTTTATATGTTGTTGAATGGAGTTAGTAGTATTAGGTAGCTTATCAAGAGATTTATTTATTTTTATTTTATATGTATGAGTGCTTCTACTGTTGTTTTTCATTTGTTTTGTTTTGTTTTATGTATGTGTGTCACATGTATACAGTACCCATGGGGGCCAAAAGAGGGTGTCAGATCACTTGGAACTGGAGTTACAGACAGCTGTAAGCTGCCATGTGGGTGCTGGAAACTGAACCTGGGTCCTCTATTAGAACAGCCAATGCTTTTCACTCAACCAACCAACCAGAACGCCCAGGGTCTAAACCATCAGCCTCGGAGCACATAGGGAGGGACCCATGGCTCCAGCTGTATATGTAGAGGAGAATGGCCTTGTGGGGCATAGGTGAGAGAGGAGGTTCTTGGTCCTATGAAGGCTGGATGCCCCAGTGTGGGGGAATTAGAGGGTGAGGAGGTGGGAGTGGGTGGGTGGATGGGGGCACATCCTCATAGAAGCAAGAGGAAGGGGGATGGGATAGGAGGTTCCTGGGTTGGGGAGAAATGGGGAAAAGGGATTACATCTGAAATGTAAATAAAATATCCGATAAAAAAAAAACTCAAGTGGAAAAAGTGTGGTTTCAAACTCTGTGTCCCAGAGACATAACATTCTGACCCAGGGGAGTTCTTACCTTTGTGACACTGGTCTACCTTTGTAATAAATTATAGTCACTGAAAACAAAAACCAACAAAAAAAACATCTTGTATGCATAAGGGATATTTATCATTAGTGTTTTTTTATCTTTATCTTGTTCATATTTAAAGATAACATTGCCCTTAACATGCTGAGAAGTACTTCCTTCTTATGTTTTTGATTTCTTTGAAAAGGTTTTTGAAAGGTTCCTGTTAGTTGTTTCTTAAATCTTTGATAGATTGATAGAAGCTACCAATGAAATTTTAAACCTAGTAATTCAGTCTCTTAAATTGTAATGTTCCCAGATTTTGTGTTTCTTCCTTAAGAAAAAAACCTGTGTGTGTGTGTGTGTGTGTGTGTGTGTGTGTGTGTGTGTGTGTGTGTGTTCATATGTGAGTGCACATATAGAGGTCAGAAGACAACATTGGGTATTGATTGGCCTTTGGGAAGCCTTGCTTTGAGAGACAAATCTCTTTTTTTTTCTTTTTGAGAGACAAATCTCTGCATATACCTAGTGTTTCCCTTGTCTCTGCCTCCCATTTAACTGCAGGAGCACTGGGATTGTAACTGCTTACACCAAGCATCGGTGTTTATATGGACCTTGGGGATTCCAACTCAGGTGACTCCTTGTGTTTGCTTGGCAAGCATTTTTACCTACTAAGCCATCTCTCCAGTCTGTATTTCTTCTTGAATTAGTTTTGATGTCATAGATCAGAAACTTATCAATTTCTCTGATGCTTTTTTCTCCAGGCATCTGCTTGTTCAAAGCACTCCCTCATACTTCGTTATATTTTGGTTGCATTATTAATTATTTCAGTAACCGGAATTCCCCCTTTTTTCTTGTTCAGTTTAACTAAAACACAGTCAATTTTGTTGTTTTTTTTTTTTTTTCATGAGATACCTTAAGGTTTCGTTAGCTTTACGTTGGCACTCAATTCTGTTTTATTTATTTCTGACAATTCATCATTTCTTCTGTCTACTTGATTTACATTTATTTTGTTATGCATGTTTTTACTTTCTTAATGTGGAAGTTTAGAAGAACTGAAACCTTTGTCTTTTTTAAACATAGGCACTTAGATAAGCACTTTTTGTCATAGAATACTGCTAAATACTCCCACAGCTTTTGCTAGATTGAGTTTTCATTATACTTAATGCCAGGTAGCTTCTAAATCCCCGTATGACTTCTTCTTTGACTCGTTGGTTATCTAAGATTATTGATTCCTACATTTTCAAATTTAAGTTATTGGCTTTTAAGTTCATCTCATGATGAACATCCTGCTATAATTTTAATCCTTTTAGACTAAATAAAACATTCACAGTGTGGTCCATCCTTAAGTATGCTCTATGCACACAGGGGAAAATGTAATCTGTTCCTGTTGGGAAAAGTATTTTTAGATGTCTGATGTGTCTAATTTATGTATAATATTGTTTAAGTCTTTCGGGGATTTTTGCTAAAATTTTGCCAGATTGCTTTATTTATTGAAAGTGGGCCACCAATCTCCAACTGTTACCATATATTTACTAACTCGCTCTTAAAGTCTTGCCAATTTTGCTTTAAAAATTTTGGGGACTCTTCTGTTTGGTTCATATTCAGTTACCATATCTTTGTAGTGGATTCTTTCTTTTGTAATTATAAAGTGATCTTCCTACTTCTAACGGCAATTTTGTCTCAGGTTTTGTTGCCTCAGTGACTCTAGCCATCTCATCCATTGCTGTTATGCTCTATGTCTTTCCTATGCTTCTGTTTCCAACCTGTTTTTGTCTTTTTGCTGGAAGCATATTTCTTGCAGGCAGCATAGAGTTTCATTGTGTGCTTCAGTATTCTGGCCATATTGACAGTAGTCACCCTTTCTTTAGGCATTAATTTCCACTCAATGTAATTACCAATCAGGCTTCACAGTCACCGTTTGCATTTTGTTTTCTACTTTTGCCTTTTTAGTGTGTGCTTTATTTCTTTTCTCCATTGTGCCCTCTCTAAAACAGTGTTTTCTAGCTTAGTACTTTATTCCCTTTCCACCACTTGGCTGTATTTTAAAATGAGTTTCCTGGTAGTTACTCTTGTGATTAATATTATATAACAGTTTGCTTCAGATGAAGAACAAACACCCTATCATCCATATATTCAATGACATTCAACACTATTTATTCGAATTACATTTTGACATGAAATACACCGATGAACATAGACTTATGATCATTATCACTTCCTCTTCTAAGAAGACAGAAAAATTACAACAAAATACATCTGTGCAATTATTTATAAAACTATTTATAGTCAGCTATTTTCATAGTGTTTATTTCTTCAAGTGGATTCAAGTTACTCCCCATCATCCTTTGCAACACACCCAAAGGATTGCTTTTAATCTGGCTTGGCAGGCAGATCTGCTAGCAATGATTTTTGTCTTAATTTATTTTCACGTTTTTGCAAAAGAAAATGTGCTTTGGGGACATCAAGTTCTTGGTTACTAGTCTTTTTTCTTTATCAGTTGGAGTATGCCTTCCTACTGCATTTCGGTCTCCATGTTCCTGAGGAGAAACCACCCATCGAGGGCTCTAGAGTGTGAGGACTTACTTCTTCCTCTCTTGATATTTGTGGTGTTGCCCCTTCATTCGTACTTTCAAAAACCCAAGGCTAGGATGTGTTCAGGAATTGGTCTCCTTCATTTATCTGATTTTGAATTCACTAAACTCCTTGAATGTGTAGATTAACATGTATCATTAAATGTTGGGCTTTTTAAACTATTATATTTTTTTCAAATTTTCTCCTCTTTCTCTTTACTTCTCTGGGATTCCCCATGTGCACTTGGTGTGGTGCCAGATGTCTCCTAGATGGTGTTCACATGGCTCACCCGAGGCTCACTTCCTCTTCTTAATTCTTCCATCTTTCCATTGCACACACATTCTTCCTTTGTGTGTGGCAATCAAAAGAATAGTGGCCAACAAGTGACTAGATCATTAATGACTTGAAGTCACAACTCTGCATTTGGGGAGACATTCAACAATGGATTGGCATTCCATCTTAGTGTTCATTTTCTATCTTTGTAGGATGTCAAGTCAGACAAAAAAAAATGGTAGCTTTTTCGGATATTTCCTGGGCAAGATGTATATTTGATCTTGATCTGCACCTATTTATTCTTGAGTGTTGAATTCTTCACATCTATTAGTAAACACCTTATTTTCCTGAGTTTTCTTACAAATTTTTGGTTAATTTCCTGCTTACCCCAATGCATCATTAAGTAACTAATGGTAATGCTAATTCATTTTTATTAATGTGTCCTGATTAAAGACAAGTCCCTGGGGTCAGAATTTTCAGGGATGGACAACAATAACTCAGAGAGTAGCAGACAGCAGTGATAACTATTTGAGAGATATTTTATGTGCCCTCTGGTGGTATCCTTCTCCTCTTTCTCCTCCTCCTCCTCATCATCATCATCCTTTTCTTCCTCCTCATTCTCTTTTCTCTCTTCTCCCTCATCTCCTTCTTTTATCCCTTTTCCTTGCTTCCCCTCTTCCTTTCTGTATCATAGCTAGTCGGCTGCTGTTTTCCAGAGTGGATGTGATGATGGGCCTGCTGGTTGTCAAGGGCATGACAGAGACAGAGACAGAATGGTAGGAATAAAACAACTTCAGATATCACACCGTCTGGTGGTTTTTAGCAAGGCTGCATTGTGTCTTGCTATTTTATTTTTATTCACTTTACATCCCAATAGCTGCACCCCTCCTGGGTCTCTCCTCATGCATTCTCTTCCCCAACCTCCCTCATCCTCTTCTCCTCTGAGAGAATGGAGGCCCCTCTGGGTATTCCCCAAACCCTAGCACATCAAGTCTCTCCAGGGTTAGACACATCCTCTCCCACTGAAGCCAGCCAGGCAGACAGGATCCACAGGCAGGTAACAGAGTCAAGGGCAGTTACCACTCCAGTTGTTGGGGAACCAGCATGAAGACCAAGCTGCACATCTGTTACATAATATGAGGGGCTAGGTTCAGCCCATGTATGCTCTGGTTGGTGATTCAGTCTCCGAGAGCCCCTACCTGTCAAGGTTAGTTGACTTGTTTGGTCTTCCTGTCCCCTTCAGGGCCCTAAATCCTTCCTTCAACTCTTTCATAAGAGTCCCTGAGCTCTATCCAATGATTGGCTATGGGTCTCTGCATTTGTTTCAGTCACCTGATGGGTGGAGCTTCTCAGAGGACAGTTATGCCAGGTTCCTACCTGCAAGTATATCAGAGTAACATTAATAGTGTCAGGGATTGGTGCTTGTCAATAGGATGTGTCTCAAGATGGCCCAGTTATTGGTTGAACATTCCCTCGGTCTCTACTTCATCTTTGTCCTTTCGTTTCTTGACAGGATAAATTTTGGGTTGAAGTTTTATGTGTGTGTGTGGGAGGGTCCTTATTCTTCCACTGGGACTCCTGCCTGGATACAAGAGGTGGCCTCTTAAGGTTCCATATCCCAACTGCTATGAGTCTCAGATAAGATCAACCCCCCCCCCCAATTGATTCCTGGGAGTCTCCTCCAACCCAGGTCTCTGGCACATCTTCAAGATGCACCCCAACCCCCAACCTCCACCAGCCATGGATTTCCACTCATTTCTCCTGGCCCTCTGGTCCTCTCTCCTCTCTCCCCACACCTGATCCCAAAGGCCCCCCATTTCCTCTCTCACCAAGTTCTTTCCCTCTGTCTGTCTCCTATGACTATTTTATTCCCCCTTCTAAGTAAAATTAAAGCATTCTCATTGGGGCCTTCCTTCTTGATTAGCTTCTTTGGGTCTGTGGAGTATAGCATAGGTATATCCACTTAAAAGTGAGTATATAACATGCATGTCATTTTAGGTCTGGGTTACCTCACTCAAGATGATATTCTTAAGTTCCATAAATTTGCCTGCAAAATTCACAATGTATTTGTTTTTAATAGCTGAATAATATACCATTGTGTAGTTGTACCACAGGTTTTTTTTTATCCATTCTTCAGTTACGTGACATCTAGGTTGTTTCCAGTTTCTGCGTATTATGCATGAAGTAGCTATGAACATAGTTGAGCAAATGCCCCTATGGCATAGTGGGGCATTTTGGGGGTATATCTTCAGAAGTGGTTTAGCTGTATCTTGAGGTAGAAATATCTCTAGTTTTCTGAGAAACCACCATGTTGATTTCCGAAGTGACTATAAACATTTGTACTCCTTCCAGCACTGGAGAAGTGTTCCCCTTGCTCCACATCCTTGCCAGCACGTGCTGTCACTTGAGCTTTTGATCTTGACCATTTTGACCTATGTAAGATGGGTCACTTGATTTGCATTTCTGTCGCTACTCACATCCGACCAGCAGAATAAGGCAACGGCAACCGTGTTCTTCTTCAAGTGGTTTATTCAGCTATCTCCGTACAGCGAGCTTCTTCTCTCTCTCTTTCTCCTCCCCGTGCATCCCCTTAAAACCTTTTCCTTGTTCCAATCAGCGATTGCCACGATGTCACTACTAATTGGCCACTCTCAATGACGCAAGGTAAGGCGATTGGGTAACCACACCTCTCAGCACATACAACTCTATATATGGAGCTGTCTTTTCTCTCAAGCAATGCCTATGCCAAGCGCCACCTTGTAATGGCGAGAGCGGAGTTGCTTCCCACACATTTCCCTGATGACTAAGGATTTTGAACGTTTCTTTAATTGTTTTTTGGATATTCGAGATTTATCTGTTGAGAATTCTCTGTTTATGGATTCTTGGTGTTTAATGTCTTGAGTTCTTTATATATTTTGGTTATTAGCCCTCTGTCAGATGTAGGGTTGATGAAGATCCTTTCCCAATCTGTAGGCTGCTGTTTTGTCCTATTGGCAGTGTCCTTTGCCTTACAGAAGCTTTTTGTTTCATGTGGTTCTGTTTATAGATTGTTGATCTTAGAGCATGAAACATTAGTATCCTTTTCAGAAAGTTGTCTCCTATACCAATGAGTTAAAGGTTATTCCCCACTTTCTGTTCTATTAGATTTAGTGTATCTGGTTTTGCATTGAAGTATTTGATCCACTTGGACTTGAGTTTTGTGTAAGATGATAGATATGTATCTATTTGCATTCTTCTATATGCAAACATCCAGTTAGACCAACACCATTTGTTTAAGATGCTTTCTATTGTATGCTTTTACCTTTTTGTCAAAAATCAAGTGTCTATAGATGTGTAGGTTTATTTCAGGGTCTTCAATTTGATTCCATTGATCAACCTGTTTGTTCCTATACCAACAGCATGCAGTTTTTATTGCTATTGCTCTGTACTACAGATTGAGGTCAGGGATGATGATACCTCCAGAATTTCTTTTATTGTTTAGGATTGTTTTAGCTACCCTTTCATATGAAGGTAAGAATTGTTCTTTCAAGGTCTATAAAGAATTTTGTTGGAATGTTAGGGAGAATTGCATTGAATCTGTAGAAGCTTTTGGAAAGATGGCATTGTGAAAATGAAATATGTTAATCATACTGATCCATCAGAATGGGAGATTACAAAATGAAAATGGAGACATAAAGGTAGACAATGAGGAAATTCAAGGAATCATTAGGTCTTCCTTGAAAAGCCTGTACTCCACAAAATTGGAAAATCTTAACAAAATGAATGATTTTCTAGAAAGATACCATTAGGGTCATTTTGATTTGCATTTCTCTGATGACTAAGAATATATATATATATATATATATATATATATATATATATATATATATATGGTTTTTTGAGACAGGGTTTCTCTGTGTAGCCCTGGCTGTCCTGGAACTCACTCTGTAGACCAGGCTGGCCTCGAACTCAGAAATCCACCTGTCTCTACCTCCCAAGTGCTGGGATTAAAGTGCTGGGATATTGAAGAATATCAGATACCAAAATTAACTCAAGATGAGGTAAACTATTTAAATTCCTACAATCCCTAAGGAAATAGAAGCAGTCCTTAAAAGTCTTCTAACCCCCTCCCCCCAAAAAAGCTTAGGGCCAGATGGTTTTAGTGCAGAATTTTACCAGACATTCAAAGAAGAGCTAATACCAATATACTTCAAATTATTCAAAAGATAAATAAAAACAGAAGGAACACTGCCAAACTCATTCTATAAGGCCACAGTCAACAAGTTACCTAAACCACACAAAGACTCAACAAAGAAAGAGAACTTTGGATCAATTTCTCTTATGAACATTGATGCAAAAATACTCAATAAAATACTCATAAACCATGTTCCCGAACACATCAAAAATATCATCTATATCAAGTAGGCTTCACCGAAGGGATGCAGTTCAATATATGAAAAACTATCAACATAGTCCACCATATAAACAAACGGAAAGAAAATAATCACATAGATCATCTTATTAAATGCTGTAAAAGTCTTTGTCAAAATCTAACACTCCTTCATGTTAACAGTCTTAGAGAAATCAGAGATAGAAGGCACATACCTAAACATAATAAAAGCAATATACAGCAAGCCAGTAGCAAACACCAAATTAAAGAGAGATAAACTTAAGAGCAATTCCACTAAAATCAGGGGCAAGACAAGGCTGCCCAGTCTCTCCCTATCTATTCAATATAGTATTTGAGGTTCTAGCTAGATTAATAAGACAACTAAAGGAGAGCAAGGAATACAAATTGGAAAGGAAGAAGTCAAGGTATCACTACCCCAAAATTTCCACCAGAAAACCCCTATGGCTGATAAACATCTTCAGCAAAGTGGCTGGATACAAAGCTATTTTTATGAACTCCTTTTAAATTCTTACAAGATTTTTCTGTTCCTTATTATATTGAAATGGAAAATTCATGGGCCTAGCATCATTGTTCAGAAGAGTCCTGACTATGAAGCTTTTGAATTATTTGTAAACAACTAGATTTGCGTATCCTTTCAATATATGTAGCTGCATTCTCATCTTCTCCTCCAGAATGCAGGTTTTCCTTTTCTCCATATACCCATCCATCACACCCAGAGACAAGAAAATGCACAAGAACTTGTGCATTTGCTTTTTGTCTTCCCTAAAACAATTCACAAATATTGACCCATAAGAACCCGCAGTGTAAGTATTTTTATCACCATTATTGCAAACATGAAAAAAAAAAAGTCTGGACATGAGAAGGCTAAGTAAAATGCCCAAGATCACACTGCTTGTAATGGACAGAGCCAGGGTTTGAACCCAGGCCACCTCACCTCTTCACCAGAACATTATGTCCAGAACAAAATAATTAGACTAGGGACTACTGCTGATTCCCCTTTAGTACCGTGCTATTAGCCTTGCAAATTTCCAGGGATACTACAGCTTTTCCTAAATAAAAAATGAAGAATATGCCTACTTGCTCCCTTCCACAGAGCAAACTTATAAAATGTCCACAATTCAAAATGCCATGAAGAAGCAGTCCTAGAGAGTATGTCATTATATATAGGACACAGCAATCACTAGATGTTCCATACATTCGGGAAAATACAGTAAGAACTCAAATGTGTAGATAGAAACCTTGGCATTTGGGTCCTGAATCGATCCCAACTCTTTTCACTTTATAAAGATGTATAATGCCAGACCTATTCTGTGTGTAAAATTCTACGTGCTGCAGTGAGATTAATATTTTTTAAAAGAGTGATTTTATAGAAAGTTGGCACCAGAAAATAGAGTTCAGTTTCATTATTTTGACATATAAAAATTTATTGAGGCCGCAGTGTATTCTTTTTTGGAAAAAAAAATCATTAGCACATGGTGAAATACACAATTTATTGGCAAAGTTACAATAGCACCTTCTCTGTGCAAATTTCTCCCAGTCCATCCAAAATGTATTTGTGCTGACTTCTAAATGCAGCTAACCGATGAATAGATTAACATGAATAACGTTTCTCATGCCAGTTTTTAACTTTCTGGTTCTTAAATAACATCACTCACTGTTTAGTCACAGAGGGCCTGTTTTCTTTTTTAAATTCCTCTACACATGCTTTGCAGTCAACACTTCTCTTTCAAAGACCTTATTCCACATCCTTTATTAAGACAACCTCTGTGCAGCAGCTCGCTGGGCACTTTTCTACCTTCCAAGGCCAGCCCCTCTAGAAGAGAGTCCACTGTACTTTCCCCCTGTCAATACTAACAGCATGATAGAGGTGTTGATGGTTTTCAAACACTAAATTTGAACAAGTCTTGAAATAACTGACCTGCAGTTGATTTTGGCCGAGTAAGTCATTTACAGCTTACCTCTCTCATGTGGTGTTAACTCACTGTAAACCTCAGGGATATTCTGGGTTGAGAGGCAAGCATGAGGAAAGGTTTTTACCACAGGTCAAATCACAAAATACTCTAAGGCTGTCTCCCTTTGAGGAAGCATAGGACTTTCAACATATATTTTATTTGTATGTCCAAATTATAGTAAATTATGCCTTCTATTCATGGCCTTCTTCAGGATCTAACCCCAGAAAATCTTCCTGCTTCTTCCCTCCATATATACACTCAGAACACCCAGTCCAGCCACTGTACCATATTCAGTGCCCTGTCTTAGTATGGCTACCCTTGCCTACACTTGCAGCCAGCCTCTAGACTTCCACCAGAACCTACCCTGACTGCCCACCCACAGGCCCCTCCCTCAGCACATCCTTTCTCTACATACAGCCAGATCTAAGGTCACACTCCATGCTTGGACCAGAATGCAGAGTTTGTTCACCAGCTCAGTCCTTCTATCTAACTTCATCCCACCATTTCCAACCATTAAGCCTAACTATGGCCTCTCCATGGATGAGGGTGAGGAGGGATGGAGGAGCAAGATGATGTAGGCCTACTGCCTCTAGCACAAGTTCTTGCCTCTAGTTATGGGCACTGTCATCTCCTTCTTTTTGGGGCATCCTGAGTATAGATAAAAAATCTTAGGACTCCTTTATCCCAATAGATGTAAAAAAAACTATGCACATTGAGGAAAAATGTACTGTAGATTTCCATCACAGGAAACTGTACACAGTAGCATTGTAAGTAGTAGACTTAAGCACCCACTTAAGCCCTGGGAAGTTCTTCCCTCCGTCAGTAAACTAAAATGCCTCATTGAATGTATTTGTACCAAACATGTCAGGCATCATGATGTAGTAAATATTTCTCAGTGTACCCCAAAGTTACAGAAGAGTAAAAGAACTCCTAAAAGAATCAACATCTCTTACTTGAGTTCTTGAAAAATCTTAAAATTTTATTTATTTTTTAAAGATGTATTTATTTTATGCATGACTACACTGTAGTTGTCTTCAGACACACCAGAAGAGGGCATTGAATCCCATTACAGATGGCTGTGAACCACCATGTGGTTGCTGGGAATTGAACTCAGAACTTCTGGAAGAGCAGTCAGTGTTCTTAACCACTGAGCCATGTCTCCAGCCCAAAACATTTTATTATGAAACTCATAAGATGTTGATATTTTTGATGAATTTTTGTCTTTACTTTTCATAGAACAGCACAAACGGAAGGAGTTATTTCATCTTAAAATCATTTTGGAGTCACCACCTATGGACCCATCTTAAACCAGTAATCCATTAACCTGCAAATCCTATTCTTAGGAATTCTCATCTCATATCACCTTTCTTTGGGCCTGAGATTTCTTCATGGAGGCAATTCTTCCATCCAGACTGGTCTTTACTTTAGGCCTCTAAGTCTTTCAGGTCAGAATCTGGGTCACTTTCAATCTCACAACAATGTCTAGTTTGCTATTAGTCGTTAAGACCGATAATTATCCTTAGTACACTGCGGTCTCATTCTGACCAGGAGCTGCCACATCAACAGGCTGAGGACCAGGGGGCCAGATCCCCAGAACTCCCAGGGCTCTGTTGTATGTGTAGAGAGCAGGTTTAGCCTGGCCCAGACTGACCTTGGCATGTGGTCGCAGGCATGTTGGGAAATGGCATCCTGCAATCCCTGTTAGCTATTGTGTTCACAGTGAGCTGGATGAAGGATCACAACTGATGACTAAATCCAGCAGGACTGGGTGTAACTAGACAGCCACACCCATGCAGACAGTGACCAGGATGAACATCATAGCCAGCATCATAGGCATGAACGTCCCTCTATGCCAAATCATTCTCTGCTTCTGTCGGAAAATGAGCCAGACAGGGCGTGCCCACAGTCTGAATCACAGAGGCCTTGTTTTAGATGGTTTTATGGGGATGTGGTCATGGCATAGCAACTTTTCAAAGCTCTGTGACCTTAACAGGAGATACCAGCCTGTTTGTTATTGCTGTTAATCCTGTAAAAGAGGCATCTTATTATTTTTGTTTTATGTATTTTTATTAACAGTTTTATTGAGATATAGTTCATAGGTCGCAGAGATCACCCTTTAACACATTGAATTTAATGATGTCAGAGAGTTTTCTGGATCCTTCCAATGTGGGTGATTTCTTTCAGCTTCTACATTCCAGTGGTGAACCAAACCGAAGGACCGAAACACCATGAAAAACTGATGAGCCTCACTGAACTGTGATAGTTTTAATTGTCAACTTGACACAACCTGAAATTACCTAGGAAGAGAGTCTCAAAGAGGCATGGTCTAGACCAGATTGGTCCAGTGGTATTTCTGTAGGAGATTGTTATGATTGCCTCAAAGGATGTGTGAAGACCTAGGCTGAATATGGGTGGCACAGTTCCCTAGCTTGTGGCCCTTAAGCTGTGTAACAAAGAAAGCCTGCTGGACACTAATGATGTATTCATTCTCCCTATGCTGCTGACTGTGCATATGATGGAACTAGTGCATCAAGCCATCAGGAGCTGTCTTAAGTCTATAAAATAACCAACTGTAGCCTGAAATATTGAGATAAAGCAATATCTTATCTCTATTCCTTTTCTCCTAAGCTTTTTTTTTTTTTTTTGAGGAAAAAAACAAACAAAACCCACAGACAAAGAAATGAAAGTAGGACATGAACATTATTTAACTCTTAATAGCAAAAAAGAAGTGATCTTATAAATAGGTCCTACCATAAATTAATTCCAGTGTAAAATTATGTAAACAAATTTAAGTTCCACATATTTTAGCTATTTTTAATCTAAGATCTCAGTCGGTCAGTTGCTTAATGCTTACTCAAATTTCTTAAACTTTTCCCATACATAACCAACTTAATAGCCAAGAAAAAATATAAATGTCTGCCATTTTCCAGATGCTAGGAAAACATTTCCAGAGCTAACTATGGAAGAAGCCTGGCCCTGTATCAGCAAACATCAGCTGGGTACTTGGTATGTGTAAAGGTCCCTTGTGCTTCCTGAGAAGTGGAGGCATGAAATGATTGTCTCCCTGGCACAAAGCAATTACTTGCTGGTAGTCAAGGTGAGCCAAGTATATTAGGCTAATTTAAATCCCAGACAGGAAGGAACCTGTGCTATGGTGTGTAGGACATGTGGCTGAACTGAAAGATCAGCCAGCTCTAACTTCACTACATGAACCTCCCACAATGTAAAAACAATATTTGGAATGAGCATGGGGGTTTTTGAAGAATGTACTTATTTGCTCTAAAATTAATAAGAAAACAAGCATAACCAAAATATTTATTATTGCATGGGATCTCGTTTCCTTATCAGTTTTTGTTACTTATGATAGACTGGTGAAAGTAAGTGGGGAAATCTATACAGAACGGGGTGCTTTGGAAAACACTCTCATAATGACCTTCAGATGCTAAGGCAGGGGTGGGAGATGCACAGAATGAATGGAAAAGCAATGACTTGTGTGAATCAGGCAGAGGTGGGAACTGTGCCTGCACTTCCAGAATGAATTAGAGGCATCTGAAAGAAGTACTGAGGTGAGTAGTATGGTTGCAGGAAGCCTGCACACTTCCGTAAAGTCAATGGAGAAGATTGCAATAGTATTGTATTTTTTATCCTCCCCCCAATACAACATACAGCTGTAAAGTCTTGCTGTGAGGTAAAGCAGAAGGGAGCTTTAGTGGGTAGCATTTACTCATTTTGTAATCTAAGTTGTTCCCACATGTCCAAGATATAAACATAAAGTTCTTGAATGTTAGGATGAGATACATGTGATACAGCATTCCATGCTGTCTCTACCCGTAGGTACAATAAACAGGAACTCAGGGCCATGAATAACAAACTATGGTGAAACAATAAGGAAATGTGACCTTTCTGTATTTATTGCCTTTGTTTTAAAATAGTTGTACATTTACTTAACTTGTGCATCATGGTGTGTGCACTTGTGCATGCTGGTATGCATGAATCTGAGTGCTTGTGGGAGTGGATGTTAAACGTAGACATCAAAGTATCTTCCTCAAACTTTATTTGCCTTGTTCTTGGAGACAAAATCTCTAACAAGACTTGAAACCCATTGATTTGGTCAGATTAGCTGGCTAATAAACTCCAGGATTCTTCCTGCCTCTGTCCTACCAGCACTGGGGTTCCAGATGCACAAGGGTGAGCCTATATTTTACATGGATGCTGAAGATTCAAACTCAGGTCTTTATGCTATATGTCAGATACTTTCCTGCCCAGGCCTCTAATTTACTTTTTTATACTAATTGTTTGACTTCCAAGCCTATGAGAATCTTGAGAATTTAACAGGGATCTGTCCTGAGCAAAAGTGTCAGGTTCCAGTATAACACTATTGTTAGCTGCAAGACACTGGACATGATGGTGCCACACACATCTCCTGTTCTTATAGAGAAGGCAGTACAGTGAGGAGGACAGATAAAGGACAAATGTCCTTTAATGAATGATAGCAATGGATATCACACACACACACACACACACACACACACACACAAACATACTACCGGAATCTTACTGGAAGGCGTGAGAATGAGGGAAAGGAAGACAGTATCCCTAGGGAAGCAACATTTGAACTAAGGTTTGAAATAAAATACTCAGTCCATACTAAGAAAGATGGAAAAGAAAGAAGACATTTCAGAAGAGAGAAGGGGTGACTTCCTGGCCCTGTGTAGAAGCAGCTTTGATAAGCAACAGCAACAGGAAGTGTGAGGAGCTGAGGTGGGGCAGGGACAGACCAGATATGGTTTCTTGGACACTCCAAAGAATAGGAGCCAAAGTTGAGAGGTTGAAATGGAAGCAAACGATGTGCACTCTCATAATGATGTATGATTGATTACTTGGTCTACTGAGAAAGTAAACTGGATGTCAGAGGCCAATTAGACAAAGTGCCTCGTTAGGAAGTTATTGCTGTGTATTTGGTGTGACAAGGTTGTCATTTGATTAAGTTGCTGGTGATGAAGGAAGAGAAAGACCTGAATGATATCTTTTTTGAATATAGTAGAGGCAAGGCACGCTATAAAAGTAAGCTTGTCACCAGAAACATCCGTGTGTCTGCCTTTCTTGTGCACACGAATCAATGGTACTTTCTAGCTTTATTTGAAGTTAGATGTGGCCATATGACGGAATTCTAGAAAATACATTTGCATGCTATCATAACACTTCCAGATTAGTCCTAGAAATTTCCTGTATTTGGATTGAGAAGATGTCTTATAGGTTAAAATACATGGCACACATGTGCTGGGACTCTCTCCAGGATCCACACAAAAGCCGGATAGGCATGGTGACCTACCTGTAATTCCATGGATCCCGTGTCTAGCTAGCTGGCTAGCTGGCTAGCTGTGTAGTCATGCCCTGGGTGCATTTAAAAGACCTGGCCTCAGTAATACATGATGTCAACCTCAGGCCATCCTGTGCATAAACACGCATATGCACGTCCAACCGTACAGACTCCTGCTCCCACACACATATGAGCAGTATGTGCAATAACACCAAACTACTGCATTCATCATCTGTACCTCTCTATACTGAAACACCCAAGGAAGCTGATTTATAATAGGAAAAGGATTGTTGTACTTTATGGTTCTGGAAACGTAAAGACCTAAATCTAGTGGGGGCAGATGGGTTGACCTCAGAGAAGGCTAGAGGATGGTAGCATACCACAGTGATGGTTGTATGTGCCAACAAGCAGTCAATTTGAACCAAAGTAGAGAGAAAGAGCAGGTAAGGCTGGGCTTGTTCCTTCTAACAACAGTCCTCCTGTAATAACTCAAGGGATCACACAAGAAATACCAACAAGTCATATACAAACCACCCCTAAAGAACACACTCCAGTGAACGAAAGACCTTCCAGAAGGCCCAACCTCCTAAGATTGCACCAGCTCCCAGCAGCACCAGCATAGTGACCAGACCTTCAGCATATGGATCTTTAGAAAGCACTGTCTTCTATGGCTTTGTGGTCTACGTGGACAC
Source organism: Arvicanthis niloticus (assembly GCF_011762505.2). Classification (NCBI taxonomy): domain Eukaryota; kingdom Metazoa; phylum Chordata; class Mammalia; order Rodentia; family Muridae; genus Arvicanthis; species Arvicanthis niloticus. Next base: position 9,122,528 of record NC_047678.1, on the reverse strand, counting down.
TGCTCCCCGTAGCATAGCCGTGACTCGTGTAATTTAAAAAAAAAAAAAAAAAAAACAGGATGGATGAATAGAGCTTGTAAAAACAAAGCACATGGTGGGAAAAATTCTAGAATAGACTTGAAAGCTCTTCAACATTTTCAGTTTGAGTATAGAACAAGGTGCTCTGTAGCCAGAGCAGATGGTACCAGAAGGGCAGGAAAACATAGTGGCTCAAGCTCAGGATACACAGTAACAGACTGCGTGGCTCAAATGATAGAGGTGTAGTTTCCTCATGGAGACATGGAGACCAGTGTCCTAGCAAGAGACATTTCATTGTGAGGCTTCTTCTTTTGGGATGTAAGCAGACACATATTGGTTTACATTACTGTGACCTCTGCTTTGGTTGTAAAAGACAAAGAGGAAATTCTGTGGTTTCTGGTCTTCAAAGACATTGATCCCACCTGAGCCCCCACAGCGCCATGACCCCATCTAACCTTACTTAACTCTCAAGTGCCCAAACTTCCTTGTCACATTAAAGGTTGGAGATTGTCATAGGATCTCGGAAGAGGATGGTACTATGGGCCATAATATTAGGCAGAGGAAAATGTTCTTTAACAAAAAGACCAAGAATGCTGTAAACAGAGTCCTAACAGGGAGCATGTTAGGAAACAAATGTGTCAGAAGTTTGGCAGAGAAATAAAGAGAGGTACCTGGAATGGGTGTGAGGCCAGTGAAGAGTTTCCATTTCATCTTTTTTTATGCTTACTTATTCTTCTCTCATACATGCATCCCAATCACAGCTTCCCCTACCTCCACTCTATTTCATTTTTAAAATATGTTATAAAACATTCAAGTGAATGTTTTTGGTGAGTAGGAGATAGGAAATCATGAAAAAAATTATATATATATACATATATACATATGTATATATACATATATATATGTATATATATATTGTGTGTGTGTGTGTGTGTATTTGTGTGTGTGTGTCAGTATATTGATTCAATGGACAATGGATACACCCTATGAAAATGCATGAAATCTGCATATGTGTATGTGTTCTCCAAGCCAAGCAGAATGGGTTACCATAGGAAAAGCCCAAGAATGAGAACAAAATAATCTCAGAAGCTGGAGCAGTGCATCAGCAGTTAATAGCACTTATTGATTTTACCGAGGACCCTGAGTTTGGTTCCAGTACCCAGTAGAGTGGCCCACAGTCACCTCTAAACCCAGCTCTAAGAGGTCTAATGCCCTCTTCTGGACTCTTCATGTATCTTCATTCACCTAGACATTCTCACAAGGAGAAACAAACACATAGACATAAGTAAAAATAGTATTTTGAAGAGAGAGAAAGACAGTCTGGAGATACGGGTCACTGGGAAAGAGTGCTTACTGCTCTTTAGAGGACTCCAGTGATTGGTTTCCAACCCCACATGATTTGTTCACAACCATCTACAACTACATTTCCAGAAGATCTGCTACCCTCTTCTGATGTCCATGGACTAAGTATGCACATGCATACACTCAGGGACTCACACACAAACACACACACAAAGCTATATATATACTGATTATATATATATATAATTATACTGATATTGATATATATATATATATATATATATATATATATATATATATATATATATATCAGTATAATTGATTCAATGGATTCACCCTATGAAAATGCATAAAATCTGCAGATGTGTATGAAACTAATGACTGACAGACCTAAGTGTTCTGTGTTAGAACTTGACTTGGGTTGACCATTCATACCCTATCAGTACTCTCAGCTGGAATTTTTAGCCACAAGAACTTGTTATAGCAAAAAATAGAGATGTGACCAGAACTTAAAATCTTGTTGATAAAAAGGCTATTACAACTCAATCAAAATAATTCTTCCTGTGAAAAATAAGCCTGTGTTATTGATAGTTGCTATTACTGGAACCATCACACTAAAGAATGCAACTTACAAAACTCAGTTTCCAAAGACTAACTGCTTGGAACCTGACAGTAAGAAGTATCCTCATTGCTTATTTGATACATACCAAATCACAGGAGAATTCATGCTTACAACAGAACAGAACTAAACAAAAATCTTCCCCTCTGAGGGTGACTGAGTAGAGCTAGCAAAACCCATGCAGCTGACAGCTATGCAGGTAGGTATTTGAAACTCACATGAGCTATAAAGCAGAGTGCCTCCCTCAAATGTGTTAAAACTGGTTAACAGTCATGTTTCTTTCTTTTCTTCTGGGCACCTCTTGATTTCTTTTATTCATGACTCACCTAAATATCCTAGAAAGTGAAAACCTTCCAAGAAGAAAAAAGTCAAAGTTACCAGGCCACATAGGTATAGGTCAGGTAATAGGATAGAGTCACTTCTGTTACATGATGTTAATGGAGACCAATGCAGATGCAAAGAAACCATCCTCATCTCTTGAAGAGTGGAATAACACATACAAGCAAAGGTAGAGAAAACTTGGCTATCTTCACAGCTAACCCAACACTTCCACTACTAGTTCTTAAGCCTATAAAGCCCTAGCTAATTTCTACTAGACATGACTGTTTCAGTTGTTTAATGAACAAAGAGTATAAAATGAAATTTAAGTTGAAAATGGATTATCCATTGTCACCCAATGATGAGAACTTGGTGTTCTTTGACTTGACAAGAGATACTCTGTTATTCCAAAATTTCCACTGAAGTTCTTTCAATACTTAATCATAAATGAAGACATAGACTCCCTTTTGTTATGATTGATCATAAACAAACAATTATCCTATAAACATTCTTAAATAAGTGAGTTTTTTACAGTTAGTCATAGCAGATATAAATAAATGTTCTTTTATCTTTAGGAGCAGTCAAGTCAAAATTTTATGAATCCATTACTCTAAAACATCATGCACAGATATGTGCTCAGGATTGCTTTTCAAATTCAAGATTAATTATATAAATTAGATGTTTTAGATAACATTTTTTTTCTAACTATTTCCAGTTTTACTTCAACTAATCGGAAATCTCTTAAAGACAGGAATTAGAGTTATCTCACCAAAATGGACTTTGTATCAATATTTTTTGTAAGGGTAAAAGACAGATTAGATAACTTTATCTGTCATTTTCTGATGATTGGAACAATAACCTTCCCATTTTCCCTTTTTTCTTTGCCTTTATTCTAATTTTCTTTCCTTTTGTTATTTTAAGAGGTAATCATAAGACTTAGCCAATCTTTACCGGCTGCATGAAAATGTTTGACTTAAGAACCTCTGATAGTTTATGGGCTTCCAAAACTATCTCAAAGCTCTTGGGGTGGGTTTTGAAAGATTTAAGCAATAAATGTTCTTATGATTAAAGGAAATGATGTGAGTGGAAGAAAGATTTCAGTGTGGAAAGGAGAAGCGACTGTAGTCGCTGGGGAAGGATAGCTTTTATTTACCACATAAGAAGCATGTAATCTGCTTGGAATAATTTACAAATTATTAAGAAACTATTCCTAACCCCTTATCCTACTACAAACACTATTTAATTATACTATTTACTATTTAACCAATGGGATATTCCTCCATTCTACAGAATAAACTAATGCTTTGATACATTAATTGCTCTGTTCAAAACTGACTTCAAAATAGTCAAACCTTGGGTTTGTTTAGCGCTATTTAAATTTGGGGGTACTGCTCTCCAAACCTTAACTGAATTATATGTAAAGGTTTTCCCTAAGTATCTCTGATTCCCTTCCTTGTTCCTTAGTCTTTTAGATCCTCTCTGTTCAAATTCTTACTCAAGTCTCCTTTTTTCATTGTCTCCCTACACTAGGTTTCTCTCTCTCTTTCCCCCATCTGTGAGGCTCTCAGAACAAATGGAGAAAACTCCAAGAAGCACAGAGAAAGAAACGTAGTTTTGTCAAGTTTTCACTTCCTAGGATGGATCTCTTGAATCCTCCTCAAAACTTTTGCTGTTACTATGGTAACATCCTAATAGTGAGAAAGCTCGTGATTTCAATATCCAATGAGCTACCAACAGTCTTAATTCATAAAGAATTCAAAATGACTGAAGGAAAGACCTAAGCATACAACCTTGAAGGCTGACACTATGAATCTTGAACAAGGGATTGAGAAATTCTTGTTGAAGATTTTCATATAGTAGGTTGAACAACAAATCACTGTGTCAAGAGGCTTGTACTCCCTGAAGTTGTTGTACTGAGCACGAAGTTTTTATACAAAACAGCCTGAAGGTATTTCATTGGTCACTAGGGGGTTTTCCTTTAAAGTTTACTTAAATCCTTTTCATACAATATATTCCTTCCTTCTTTTCTCCTCCTCCTCCTTCTTCCTCTTCCCCTTTCTTCTTCTTCCTCTTCCTCTTTCTTCTTCTTCTTCTTCTTCTTCTTCTTCTTCTTCTTCTTCTTCTTCTTCTTCTTCTTCTTCTTCTTCTCCTCATTCTTCCTCTTCTTCTTCTTCTCCTCATTCTTCCTCTTCTTCTTCCTCTCTCCTCCCTCTTTCCCTCTCTCCCTCTCTCAAAACCAAAATGACAAAACCAAAAATCAAAATAAAGCACCAATAAGACTAAAAAAATACCAAAACAAAACAAGAAACACACACACATTCAAATACATTGTATGGAGTCTGTGTTGTGTGGGCTAACTATTTCTGAGCATGGGGCCTTCTCTGAAGTGTACTTGATACACCCAGTGACATTCTATTGTCGAAAATTTATTTTCCCTTTCTCAACAGATGTCAGTTTCCCTTCTCAACAAATGTCAGAGCTAATAGTTTCTTGATTAGGAATGGAGTTTTGAATCCTCTTCCCCTTCCCCTTCTTTCTTTCTCCTTTCCAAGTGCTAGGATTTCAAAAGATATATTGGGGCAATAGTGGTACTAACATTATGGGACTCACCAATTGTTTTTTAAAATTATATTTAAGGCCCACTCTATGAGATGGAACCCATATTTGACACTGATAAAGTAGTCAAGAATCTGAGACTGATAAGTGATGAGCCCTAGCGGGAAAACTATTTCTATTATTCTGCTAAAGGAAAGCAACAATAAAATCATCCTGATAATATATTGCTATATCCACAGATCAGTGCATCACTTAACCCACATCAGAGGGTTCTTCTTGCAGTAAATGATATTAACATAGAGACAATGTGCTGAGACTGAGAGACTTTGGAGCACTCTTCCCTAGATGAGATGTCTTTATAAAACATTTCCCTTCAAGGCTCAGAAATCAATGTAGAAGAAGAGGAAAGACTGTAAGAGCCAGAGGTAGTAGAAGACTCCAATTGAAATAACATTGTCCAGACACAAGAGAACTAATATACATATAAACTCCCAGAGCTGATAGCACATTAATGCCTCCATGTGTTTAGCTTCCTGTAACAATGTAATGCAAACAGACTGCAGATTTGCCTTTACTGTGATCTGACCTGTCTAGTAGTCTCAATAATTTCTCAATTTTTCTCTCAGCCTATATACCAAATGACTTTCTGTCTAATGGTTGTATAATTCAATTGTTCAGAAAGTCACAAATTAAAATGGCAAAAGCCTCTAATATTACTGCGATGGTTGAGTCTTAGTAAATGATCTTCTACCTCTGATCATAATGTCTGAAAACCATTCTGAGAATGATGCCCACCAAACCAGCATGGTTGTGTAATGCTAGACTCACATGCAGAGCACTTCCTGAGGCTGAGAAGATTGAGACACCAGCTGAGTGGCACTGAGTTGGTTCGATCCCAGGTTCCCATCTGTTAGAAGGGGTAATTATCAAACATAACCATGAATTTCTTGGATAAACAACTGTGTGAAAGGAGGTGCCGTTTAGCAACATAGAGGGGGTGGTTGGAGAAACAGGATAAGTAAAAATTTTGCTCACAAAAATCATAATATCCTCCCGTGTCATTCTCCATTCCCATGTCAGAAGAGTTATTGTGAGTGATGTAGGGAAGAATGAAAGTGAAAAATTAAAATACTGAGTACTGTGATCCCTTCAAGTATAGAGAGTATTGCAAAAAGAAGAAAGCCATGTTTGAAATGATATAAAAGTGTTGAAGGATGAAGTGAACGTTCCCTTCTAATCATGCCATTTGCAATCACAAATGGTTTGTGTTTCAATCTTAACTTGCATTGTATGTAATTTAGGATTGGCTTCATCTCATAATTCAATGTCTGTTAGCTCGTGGATATGTACTAAGTTTCTTTTTCACTCCCGACCAGGAGGCCAGCTGACTACTGTAAATCCAAAGGATCTTTCCAACCAAAACTTTACAGAAAATTAGGAACAGTGTGTTCTTGTCTACCCAACACATTAGGATTGTGTCTTAAATGCCAACTGAAGGGCAATGGCTACAAATCGTGTGTGTGTGTGTGTGTGTGTGTGTGTGTGTGTGTGTGTGTGTAATTATTTTTATTTTTGTTGCTTATTCTTATGCTATAGATTCTAGTTTTCATTCTATCTTTTCTGGGTTTTAATTTTTCTGGATGCCAGATCTTATTACCCAGGTGGGAAGATACAAACTCAGTGTAAGGAGCATGCCCAAGATCATACAACATGTTAAGTGTCAGAACTCAGGTATTTGACAGTAACCCTTGCTTCCCCTCACCCTAGACAAAAGCAATACAATACTGGATTCTTTTGTTGTTGCTGTTATTGTGAGTAAAATGAGATAACAATTAAGGAATTACTCCATTCTCACCAAAGACCAACTCACCACCATCTGTGTGCAGTAGTTGAGCACTGACTAGGAACCTCCTGTAATGGTCTTCTTAATTATTTTAACTGACAATAGAAATGAATCTATGAACAAGCAGAATAGATACCAATTTCCATATTGGCTCATAAACTGAGACACTCACTCATGTTTTGGTTTAGTTGGTGCTTTAAGCAAATCCTATCAAATATCCATGATTTTTAAAACTTTCTGAGCTCTTATATAAATGCCTTGGCTCTGTATTATTATAATATATCAAGGTTGGTCACCAAATGCATAAATACTGAGCACAGCTGTAGAATTTAATAAAACCAAAAGTTTGAGCTAGCAAATGAAAAATTATATATTATTGGAAACTTGTGCTCAAAGTTGAGACCTGAAGGAAATATTTTAGCACGATCACAATATTACATTGCAATAGTTATTTAATTTATCTTCTCTGAAATGACTTCAGGGAAGTGCTTGCAAAGCCCTATTTACCTCAGCCAGGAAGTCAGGCAGTGGTCAGCGGGTAAATGAAGTCATGGAGAGCTGACAATGCCATCGTTGTGAGTCACTTGGAGTATTGTCTTCAGGTGACCAAGTGAGGAGGAAATGTTGGAAACCTTTCATTTCATCTGAACAACCATATTGGGCCAGAAGAATAATATAAAACTAGCTTCTCCTGAATGGTGTTTTTTTCCCAATTAATTGAAAAACATCAACATTTGTAAATGTACGTGAAAGAAAGAAATGTCTTTCAGTTATTTCCAAGATTTGGGGAAATGGTTTTACATTTGAAAAATATATCTTAAGTAAAGATCATAATTTTCTTCCTATCTCTAAGTAGATATTACACAGTTTTTATAAAAGCTGTATTTTATATGTATGTTCATAATTTATAGATTGAGTATCCACTCCTTTTGGAGGAGAAACTTCAAGAACCCCAAAGCAACCTGTGCCTTTCAATTGTCACTTTGAACTTTGGAACAAAGGGGAGACTGTAAAACCAGTTTATAAAAAGTATTATGAGATACCACAACTGGCATTTTTATGACCTTATTAAACTACATTCAAGTGGCATAAATTATATATAATGAAAGTGGAAAGGCTCTCTGACCCGATTTTAATATTGAGTGCATGCTTATTAGTTTGAGTTTTTTTCTTCCTGAACAGAAACCTTTTTTCAAACTTTAGCAGTTGATATTATGTGGAAGTCATAAATGTCAGATTACATTAACTATTTTGGTTCTTAGAGTAGCAGGGCCATTAAGTTAGCAGAGAGTAATGAGGGGGTCTTCTCACAGAGCAAAGCCAAAGGTGTTAATTTAGGTTTGAAACATTCCACCTCATTATAAAAGCCAAATTAATTTGCCATGTGTAGCAGCAGCACAAAAACAATATTTGAAACGTGAAAGGCCTCCTTTTTGTAGAAGAGAGGTAGAAAAGGGTTTGTGAAGGTTTTAGTCCTAAAAAGCAAGAGCACTGGTCCCTGTGAGGTTAATTATTACTATGTCTTATGGAGTCTCTTGTTGAGAATTTCTATTCAAAACGTTTAATTGATAGAATTATTTGAGAGTCAAGGATAAAAAGAATTTTGAGCATTTCAACAGCCCCAAGTTTGAAAAGGAATATATGTAAACAGAAATGTAAAACTGATATATGTCCTTTAATTTTATAACTTGTTATAAAGAATAAATTTGCATAGAATCTGGGTGAATTTGTCTCAGCATCATTCATAAATCCTGATAGATCCACTAATTTGGAGGGCTGTGGAACAAAGCATAAAATATCCTAAATTTCAAATGTGCATTTGTTAAATGTTAGGACAAAGACTGTCTGTAAACAGAAAGACATGAAGACATAACACCTAACAATATTTATTTAACAATATTTAAGATAGTAACTTTTCAAACCTGTACAACACATTGAGCAGCATAGAGTAAGTATGAGAGAAATAATGTTGAATTAGCCAAATCCAAAAGGCAATTAAAGAACAAAAAGTAGCTCTAGTTTACCTATCCACACCTAGTGAGAAAGGGAGTGCTGGACACAGAATCAAGCATGCACAAAAGTCAAATGAGAAACCATTAAATGAAGTGGCTCTGTAAAGACGCCACACCACTAAGTCATTCATCATTAATACAGTGGTTACAATGAATACTATGATTCCTACAATGACTCTTGAAATGCCCTGCATTCTCTCACCAGAAAGGCTTAGCTATGTAGGTCCTAATATGGCCTCCAGGATCAGTCATGTCTATAATCAATACTTCTGTGTTACTTGACTGTTTTAAAATTGTTTCAGCACGTACCAGCCACGTTATAATATATGGCTGTGATTTCTACTTTTAAGCCACAACAATTTTGCAAAAACATACAAGCCTCATAAAACTAAAAAGCTTCCGTACAGCTAATTAAACCTCCAGTTGACTAAAGAGGAAGCCCGCAGAATGAGAGAGAATCTTTTCCAGCAACATATCTGACAGAGGATTAATATCTGGAATATGAAAAAATTCAAGAGTCATTAAAAACAAACAACCCGTTAAAAATAGACATGGGATCTGGTAAGGATTATATCAAGAAATGATCAGTATTTCCTAGCAATTAGGGAAACACATATCTGAACAGCTTTGAGATTAACAATCTTACACCAGTCAGAATGGAATATACTAATAAAACAATGGACAACCTGTGTTCTAGAGGGTGGAGAAAAGAAAGCCCTCTTCTGTTGTTGCTGGGATTGCAAACTGGAACAGCCATCCTGGCAATCAGTGTGAAGAATTCTCAAAAAACTGGAAATGAATCTACCAAGTAACCTGGCTCTACCACTCCTTGGCATATCCAAGAGGGCTTGACTTCCCATTCCAGCCATATGCATTGCTGCGCTGTTCACAACAGCTAGGAACTGAGAGCGACCTAAATGACCTTCCACAAACATGTATACATAACGAAGATGTAGGACAAATACAAAACAGACACGGTCCAGCTGGAGAGAGATAGAGAGACAAAGAGACAGAGAGACATAGGAGAGTGCATGTGATCTGAGAAAGAAAATGGGGAAAATGTGGGAGATGCTATAACTTGGGAGGGACAAGGGAAGATGAACACAGAAGAAGTAGGAAGGATAGTAAAATAATAGCAAAGATGTCTGAAAAAAACATAAAACATATGATCTGTTTCTCAAATTATAACACACACACATATATGTGTATGTATACAAAGACATATATATATGACATATATATATATGACATATGACATATGACAAAGACATATATATGTATATATATGTGTATATGTATATATATGTATACAATATATGTATATATATGTAAATATATACAATATATGTATATATGTCTCTATATATGTATATGTATACATATATATATCTTTGTATACATACTCTTGTCACTGGAAAGCTACCCAATTACCCATGGCTAGTGAAGTCATGATTTAAGATCATCTTGAACTACATTCCAAATATTTATTCTTAGACTTACAGATGAGTATAGGTCTTATCCCTCATCAAGGAAGTATTCCCTTGGAACAGATGGAGACCATTACATTAAAACAAACGTTAGAGAACAAGTGACCAACCGTGACCCAGCCCCAGCTGATAAATCCACAACAAAACTCTTGTTACCAAAGGCTCATGGATCATAGAGGAAGATGCTTGTGGGGGTAAGAGTTTAAAAGCCAGAGGAAGAATTTTCTATGAGATTGATTCTCTTAGAAATGTCAGAGAAACTTAACCCATGGAGTCTCATTATCACATCAATCAAAGCAGATGGAAACAAAGATGGAATTAATAGATATGATAACATGGGAGGATGCAAGTTCATGGGGACCCAATCCTCGGCAAAGCACTACAGATAACTAAGTAATACTGAAAACGGAAATAGTCTTCTTCAGGGAGGCAGCCCCAAGTTGGTCATCCAATACCAAGTGGTCATCCCTGAAATCATACACATGTAAATAACATTCTATGGACTAAGGTTCTATTCATATATTTAAGAAAAATATGTGTGTAAAACAATTAAAGAATTAGAGGACGTTCTAAGTACACATAGATTTTTGAGTTCACTATTGATGTTTTTATACATATGAATAGTTTCAGGTAGGTTTTTTTGTAATTTATTATCATCTTTGATTAAATGAGAAAAGTGAATTTAATTGTTTTTCTTATCCTAAAGAGAAAAATATTAAAAGTAAAAAACCCAGAGATACCAAGATCAGGCTTAATAGATTTCTTTTTATGAATAGCAATGGTTCAATATTAAATATAGAGGAGGAGCCAGGTAACCACTCTGGAAGTGTTCAGTGAGGTTCCAGTAGTCCATTTAAGGTGTTAGAAGCACATTAAGTCAGAAACAGATAAAAACATTTGTGTCTTTTCACGGTGTCAGAATTTATGGATTAACAGTAAATTCACAAGGTTTCACTGATAGGAATTTGCTGGATACCACCATTTCTTTCATAACCCCGACCAAGGCAAAGGATGGTTCTTTTATTCTAATCTTAATCATTGATATTAATTCTTACATCTTACAGTAAGTCTATCTAATCTACTTATCTATCTCTTCATCTATATCTATCTATTATACATCTATCATGTATATAATCATCTATCATCTGTCTACCTATCTCATACAGAATGTCTGAAAAGCTTAAGGAGGAGATGGGTATCAAAAGGGCCTAGGAAACCAAGAGAAATGAGAAGGGGGTCTGGGGGGTGAGCCACCTGACCAGCTGGAGGCCTCCGGCGAGCTGCCATTGTTGCTGTTCCTGCTGTCGATGCATCATGAACTGGACTGGCACTGCACAACTCTAGCTGCAGAGATAAAGGGGTAGGCCCAGGCCTATTGGAACAAAGAAACAGAAGGATGAACATTGGGTACAGATGAGAAAAAAGAGAGAGAGAGAGAGAGAGAGAGAGAGAGAGAGAGAGAGAGAGAAAGAGAGAGAGACCAATAGAGAGCAATCAAGTAAGTCATGTCAACAATGAAGATCAAGCACGCTGAACACCCAAGACCACTGGGAGTTTTCTGCTTTCTGTCCCTTTACACATATACACACTGAGTACTGAAGGCAAGGGGAGGATTTACACCCTTTCCTTGGCATAGCATGTCTGATAAGATCTTGATAAGGGCTTTTACGTGACTTTATTATATCCAAGTGCCCCTAGAGTCCCAGTTCGTTGGGATAAATCTATAAGGTGGCTCCCTTTCTGCTCCCAGAAAGAAGTTGCTTATCCGTCCATGTCACGTCAGCAGTGTTAGATAGATGGTGCCATTCATTTGCCCAGTAGTGTACAGAGTCATCCTCCAAACTAAAAATGGAGTCCAAGGCTGCCAAGAAAGTGGAGTCTTTCAAGGCAAAGTGTATTCTGGGGCTGGGGGTGGGGTGACCATTTTAAATGATATGGGATAATTTAGGTCAGGGTCCAGCCTGATTTCAACATAAAACCATTGTATGCTCAGTCACAGGGCATGGAAAAAAACTCAAAATGAAGTGGGGGAAGTGTAATAACCAAGCATATGGAAGCAATGTAGTGATTCCATTAAGAAGTGACAAATAAAGGCCAGGGGCATTGCAAACCCATCACCGAGTTTTCAGTGACATATAAGGAGCAGAGACCCTAGTGATATTTCTTACCTTGTCTCAATCCCCTGAAGATTTAACTGTATGTTATCAATGGAAACTGAGTGTGTGATCTCAGAAAAATTCAGTGAGCTTAGAGAAAGAAGGCTATTGGCACTCTGGACTCTAATTGAGAAAAGTGGGGTTGCTGAACAGTTGAACAGTTTCTGGACAGATCTTGTCAGGGGTTGGCTATAAAGTAAGGAGCTATGGGAGAGAGGCTAGGCAATATGTGACAGTTGAGTCTGCCTGGGCTTACCCTGCCAATGAAAAAGCAATGAACTCAGCAGATGTGTATATCTCGTAGGATGTAGGTGTCGGAGGGAGAAAAAGCTAGTAGTTACACAGAAATGCAGAGAGTCGTGGTCTAATGGGGGAGATGACTTTTATTGGCTTCTGTACTTCCTCACTACTGAGCTGGCTAAACTCAAGCTTGACCTGAACTTCCCTGCAAAAGGTGGCATTGCAATAAAATGCTGAGCACTCAAGCATGGAGTCATGGTGGCATGTGGCCCAGACATCAAAGTGATCATTTATTTCCTTTTGAATTTTATTTCAAATTGATGTTACACAACTGAATTTCTGGGGGAAAAGAAAAAAAACCTCAACAGTGTTATAAATCAGGAAGGACTGACAAGCAACAACATAGTGTTTGTTTTGTTTCAAAATGTGACCTGTGGCACATGTGTATTCTGTACATACACAAAAAGAAAGTACAAAAATCCTCATCTCCAAATTAAAGCCAACCAGATCCCTTAATCTGACTGTAACTTGTTCACCAAGAGCCCAAGAGTATCACACAAATCCAAAGGATGCTTCAAGATCAGTCAAGACTAAAATTTTTTTCTCCCAAGATGAAAACAGTCACAAAACTTGACTCTTTCCCAGAAATGTGTTCACTCTGTTTTTGTGCATGCTGAAATCAACAAAGATATACAATGTACTTCTTGTAAATATATGGAAATACGTTGTATTTGTTTAATAATTCATGCTAAAGTGCTCTTTTTCAAGTATGGCTCAGACACAAGATGAACAGTCTCAGTATGCATGGTCTTTGTCACAGCAGAGACACATGTTGAACATGTATTTAATTGCCCTGAATGTTTGCAAAGCTAAGAGAGAAAGAAATCTATGAACTACAAACAAACTTAGTGATTGGTTCAAAATATATTGAAAAAGATCAACCACATAAATTTGTGTCACTTGTCTGTTTCTATTTATTTCTTAATTTATCTCCTAATACAATTCTATTCTATTTCTTTTGTTGTTGTTGTTGTTGTTGTTAAAATGTGTTTCTTGAAGTTGTTACTCAGTTACTCACAGTAATAGTAACTTGTCTTCCTAGAATGGTCTGCATCGCTATCCTGTAAAAGACTTGTATTCACTCACTCGCTCATCACTCCATTATAAACAGTGAGCCTCTCTTATCTTTTAAGATGTGTGTGTGTGTGTGTGTGTGTGTGTGTGTATCTACAGCAAACAAACCTGAGGCCTGGCACATAGTCTTAGACTCTTCATCCATGCAATCTTTGAGCACGTATTCTCCTAGGACACCTTAGATACCACCATAGCTGTCTGAGGTCAGACAACAAGCAAAGCAAAAATCTCTCCCATCCCGGAGCCACTTCCCTTTGGAAGAGAATAAACAATGAGTATATAACCAATATGTACATTTAATAGTCTGCCTAAATATAAGAAGTGCTAAGAAGAAGAGAAAGTTGATCCTGCAAGAGGAAGCTACCTGGAAGAATTAGGACCAGGTGAGGGTGTTGGAGTTTGTGATTTCAGGGCAGGATGCTCAGGAAGACTTCACTGTAAAGGCAGGATTCAGGCAGACACTTGGACAAGCGGGGTGCTTGTGCTGGAGCTGTCTGAAGAATGAGCATTCCAGACAGAGAGAGGACTGAGACTGAAGACATGAAGGAAGAGCATGCCTGCTGTATCAACTGGAAGGGTCGAATCTAGATTCCAATCTTGTAAAGGAAGATGCATTTGTCAGGGTTGTCTAGAGGAACTGAACTTGCAGAAATAATCTAGAGCTGTAGGGAAGGAAGATTTATTAGAATGGCTTACAAGCTGTGGTGTAGCTCGTTCAACAATAGCTGTCTACCAAGAATCCAGTAGTTGTTCAATGAGGCTGGATATCTCAGCTGGTCTTCAGCATATGCCAGAATTCCCAAGAAGGAGGCTCTAGTGCCAATAAATGAATAGACTCACCTTGAGGCCAGAGTGACCAGACAAAGAGAACAAGCTTCCTTCCTCCATGTCCATTGTCTATGCTGCCTGCAGAAGGTGTGGCCCACATTTAAAGTGGATCTTCCCACTCCAAAAGATCAGATCCAAAGTGAATCTTCCTACTTCAAATTAATTAATAAGAAAAAAAATCTCCCCACAGGTGTATCCAGCCTCCTGAGTTTTAGTTAACTCCACATGTAGTCAAGTTGCCAACTAAAAATAGCCATCACAGACAATTGTGGATTGAACATTCGTCTTTTCAATGATTTTGGATACGGATGAAATTCATTTATTTTCAAAGGAACTTCTCATTAAAATTAGGCTACTACAATCTATGACCTTTCTCATAGACTCTTTTTGTACATGTGTTTTAAATTTTATTAGAAGAAAAAACCAGTGTAACTAGAAATGGGGCATGCTACACATTCTGTGGTTCCCTTCAGAAACTTACTGGCCTTCTGCATAAATATCTGAGTTCTTCCTTCATATTCCACATTCAAAGCTTTTGAATTTTGCTTTCAACGTAATTCTCCACCCTCATGTTAACCTAGGCTGGAATTATCATCCACACAGAGAACACCCAATGAGGCTTTGTTAAATGAACAATGTGGATCTGGGCAGGCATTCTGTGGCCCACCAGATAATGAGTCGTTGATATACACAGTGTTTTAACACAAGTTGGCCAGTGTTAGAACACAGTTCACTTTCAGACCCACACAGTTTGAGTGAGATTGATGGTGGATTAAAAAAAAAAAAACTAAAAAAGAATGACTCAAGATATCCATAATTTTTATTGGGCATTTTTCACCGCTTATAAGTGCTTAGTGCTGATGCTAAAACATTTTCAAGCATCTTATATATGTTTGTGGGGATTTTCTGTATGTGTGTACATCAGGACACAACTTCCAGAAATTTGTTCTCACTACCATGTAAGTCCCAAGGATCAAACTCCAGTCATCCAGCTTGGCTGAAAGTTGGTACCCCACTAGTCCCCAAAACACATTTAATCTTTAAGATGATGGCAAAGCCAAAGAACAATCAAAAATATTAAGACCTGGTTAATTTCAAAGTAAAAATATCTCTACTTTTAACATCCAGAAAACCTAGATGTTGGAATGAAGAAACTCCACAAGCACAGGATTTGAAGTAACTGCAATATTCAAGGACAATGAGAGAAGTCTATTGTTTCTTCCAGAATTAAAGGCTGTGGGAACTTTGACCTTTTGGTTGATATCACGGGTGAGCAGATGTCTAAATCTTTTGAGAAAAAAAAAATGAACTCCAGCATCTGCCAGCCAATTCTTTTGTTTGGTTGGTTGATTGGTTTCGTTTTGTTTTGTGTGTACTGTTGGATGGAAGGCAGAGAAGTGGGGTTTGAAGTGGGAGTCAATGGCTTGCTTTGCACACCTGTACGGAAAGCAGCCCCTCACGATGGTGGCACACTCCCGACATCTGCTCCTTTCATTGCACTGAGCTGTAAATTGAAATTCCATTGCGATGTTTTGAGAACCAGTTGAAGTCAGGAGACCGTCAGAAACCCTCTTTAAACTCACCCTTATCCAAACAGGAAACTGACCCTTGGCCCCTGGACGTAACAGTACACCAGTGGAAATTTCATTATCCCCGTTTCAGCTGAGCTAAGTGAAAATTAATTGTGTAATTATGTGGATGAGCGCATGTGTAAAATTTTACAATGTGCCGGTTAGATTAAGTAACGTGTTAGTGGCATGGTTTAGTGCAGAGTCAAAGCTGTCCTGTAAAAAATGGAATAAAAAAATTCAAGAAAGTTGGCAGGGGGGAAACACATGTCAAAGAACATGCCTAATGTGAGAAGTTAATGTTAAGCACCATTCCATAGCCTGATGAGAGTCTTATCCTCCCAGACCATAGGTGAATCTGACAAGACTGGGGGAGAGGGGATGTGCACATCTGTGTATGTATATGTGTGTGGTATGGTATGCCTGTGTATGAACTCATAGGGACCTTTGTGTAAATGCCTTCCATTTATTGCAATTGAATAATGAAGTTGCTACTGAAATATTTGATTTGCTCACTATGATGAATCTAAGTTAATAACCCCATTAGCAAGTCCAAAATTGTAGACTGTTGGTTACCTTCTCAGGCACACAGTCTGCTCTGTGGGTGGGTCCCACATTTCTTCTAGAGCCGATTCTTCACATGAGATATGAGAAGAGATTTAATACGGATGCCTCAGGGTCTTCACCATGAAGACTTGCTCTCTTTCAGAGACATTTTAAGGAACTTTTCTCCCTGAGATTTCTCCTCACCCCTACCCACCTTACACACACACACACGCACGCGCACGCGCACACGCACACGCAAACACACTCACACACAAACACACTCACACACATGCACACATGCACAGTCAGACAGACAGACACATAGACAGATATACAGAGAGAGATGTTTTAGGGAAGCAATTTTCATTTCCGTCTCTGGAAAGTTTACTTAACAGAGTTTCTGAAGGAAAAGTAGTATTTGGGTAGATGCTTTTTGAAAATGAGTATAGTTTTTAAACAGCAGTTGACCATCATGCAAACAAACCCTTCTCAGCTCCGATGTGGGCTTTTGTGATGTCCATGTTACCTCAGCAGATCCAAAGACTTTTTTATGATTCTTGCCAATAAAGCAGGAAGGCTGTGTTTATGGTATAGAGTCTGCTGAGAGGCATTTGTTGTTTGTTGTTTTGTTTTGTTTTTTAATGATAAACTTAGAAAGGAAGCTTCCATTTAAAAAAGAATAGTAACAACACACACACACACACAAGGACATACACAGTGTTTACCTTTTAAAAAATAATTTAATGAATTTCTAGCACTGTAAAACATCATAAAAACTTTAATATAAGAAATAGTTCACACTTCCTGAGAAGAGCGTGCTGTGTGGAAATATGACTGAAAGCGAGCATGCATCGGCACCTGACTTCAGTAAGAGCATTCAAGGGGTGAAGGGAAACTTCAGTCAGGGGACGTTTTCCACAGGAAAAGGAGACTGTTATCAAACTTATGTTTCACCAGAGTGTCAGGAAGGTTTGGGAACTTTTTCTATAAGATATGTGCTTTGTAAAATTTAATAGCATTCCTCAGGGGCATAAACACACATACACACACACACACACTGCCCTGTCCCCCACTACTGCCCCTTCAGCATGCCCTTTGGTTCCCCTCCTCCCCAAAAGTCCCCCCTCCATCTCTACCTCTTAGCTCTGGATTAGGCTTTGCTCGTGAGAGAAAATGTACACTATGTGTTTTTCAGAAGATACGGCGATCTCTGGTCCCATTCCCCCCACTCCCACCCCCACACAATGACTTTATTGTCTGTAAGCATTACTCCACTGTTTATATATGTTGCATCGCCCATGTCTGTGCGTCAGCTTGGCTGATAAACGTGCTGGAGCAGTTACAGTGCACAGGTGTCTCCGTGTTATGCTTACATCGCTTTGGCGATACCAAGGGTGGTTTAGCTGCAACGTATATAGTAGATCTGTTTTCAGATTTTTGAGGAATTTCCACACTAATTTACAGAGAGTCTGAACTACCTCAATTTCCCAGCAATAGTGATGAGTGGTTTTTCCTGCTCCACATCCTTGCCAGAATTTGTTATTTTTTCTAAACTGACATCCTTTTTTATTTATTTAATTGTTATTTCATGTGTACTGGTGTTTTGCCTGCATGTATGTCTGTGTAAGGATGTCAGATTACCTGGAGTTAGAGACAGTTGTGAGCTTCCATGTGGGTCTGGGAATGGAATCTGGGGGAGAATTCAGTGCTCTTAACTGCTGAGCCATCGTCTCTCCGGCCTCTTTGTTTGTTTTCTTGAAGACAGCATTCTGACTGAGGTAAGCAGAATCTCCATGTAGTTTTGATTTTTCAGTTCCCTGATGAGCAAGGATGTCATAAATAAAACTACAATGTTCTCTTTTATCGAACAAAATCTCTACTGGGAGGTGGCACTGGATACTTTGCCTGAGGCAGCTCCTGTCACCTGTTGCTACTCATGGCTACCCCAGCATGTCACTCCTCCATAGATGCTCCCAGGCCTGCAGCCCCTTCTACAGCCAGGCCTCCCAACTGTGCCTCCCAAGAACCAGCAGACAGCCCAGGCCGGCAATGAACATCCACCTCCTACTTGTGTTTCTAGACTGATCATTTTTTATCTTGTGTGTATAGGTATTCTGTGTGCATATGTACACATAGGCATGCTTGTATGTGTGAGTGCAGGCACATGCATTCCATGTTGTATACATGCTAGGGTGTACATATAGAGGTCAGAGAATATACTCCAGGTGTCTTTGCCTTGCATGTGTCTGAGACAGGTCTCGTGTTTGCTCTTTCACGTGCCAGGTTAGCCTATGAGCGTTCACAGACTCTCCTGCCTCCACCTTTTGCCTCCCTGTGGATGTTCTGAGATCACAGATGTGCACTCAGCTTTACAGGGTTCTGGGGACTCAGATTCAGGTCTTTATACTTTCATGACAAGCTCTTTAGCTGTTGCATCATTTCTCCAGCATGCAAGGGAAGACATTCACAATTGTAATCATCCTGACTTTATTCGTTGAAAAATTTTAAACTTGGCACAGAATTTAGTTGACTCTTTTTATATATGAATATGTTCAAAATATATTACTTTCGCATATTCTTTTTTAATCACATAAATATTTGGACGATAGATAGCTATTAGTATTGAATCAGTTATGCTTCCAAATTATATTTTTACTGATTGTAACAAAGACCCTTTTATTGTAGAAGAGCAGGACCGAGACACACCTTTAGGCCATGCTACTTTGGCTACTCTTCACATTAGAAAATGAAGTCTTCCAGAAAATCCTTTTTCTGGTTCTGTGCAATTTGAACTAAGCTGAGTATTCCTGTACCCTTAGTGGGTAAGAAACAACTATGTGGGTTGTTTGTTTGTTTGTTTGTTTGTTTGTAAGTCAGACAGTAATTTTACCAAGAAGTGAGATGCATGGGACTTTAAGTCATGGTCTGGTTGTGAATCTGAGGTCTGTGTCTGGCTGTCTGCATGACCTCAAACATAATCTTTAAGCTCTCTGAATCTCGGAGTCTTTTGTTTGATTTGTAGTATCTGTAGTTAAGGTAACCAGGAAAGAACATTAAGACAGATAACACATGGGGTTGCTTAGTGAACAGCAGAGAACCAATATGTTTCAAATACAAACCAATGCAATCCATGTTCAGAGAGCAAATTTCCAAATTTAAGAAAACAACTGGTCAAACTTAGAGTGGAAAGCACATGAGCAAAAGCTTTGAGAGTCATTGGAAGGAAATCTAATAAGATTTGGTGAGCACACCCATATGTGGTGCACACTTATTCTACATGCAAGTGTTTTCATTTGAGTGTTCACAGAATAGTCAGGGAGCAGCTCCTGATAAACACGGGAGAAAAATGCCTGAGTGTGTAGATGGATGAGTGAGCTCACAGCGCACACTGTGGGTGGGAGTGAGCAGGCGCTACACCATTAGCTGCTGTATTTTCATTTCTTACTTGCACCTCTATCTTCTTTCCAAACAGATTCAAAGCAGCACCATCATTGACATTTCCTTTTCTGTTTGGGGAATTTTGCAGTATTTTGAACTTTGCATTGTAAAAAGCTTTGTACTTTAATTTTATCAAATGCTGATATACTTTGGAAACCCTGTGAATAAGCACAGTTCCCAAACTCAACTGGATGCTCTTGCAGAATTACAGGAAAACATGGAAAGTGATATTAAAATTACCAAGGCCTAACTCCATGTGCTGATCAAACGTTAGAATTCCCTATGGGAGGAAGGAGGGAGAGAAGGATGGGAAGAGGAGGAAGGAGGTGGAGGTGAAAAGACTACTTTGTTTCCACTTCACTAGGAACTTAAGAGTGAGCCAGCTTCCTTCTTCCTTCTCTTTGCTTACTGAACAGTTGAAACACTTCATAGCAACGTGAACCACATGAATCTAAAAGGAGAGCTTCCAAAGTGGCATAACAGGTTTTAGAACTGATTTAAGGTTTAAAATCATCATTCCACAAATACAAACTATCACCAGTCCTCACCTAGCACCGCAGACATTAAAACGCAACAGGTAATTTTAAGACAGTTCTAAAGTGGATGAGAGAGGAAGAGAGGCAAGGGTTATGCCCAGAGGGTTGCGAAGAATAATTAAGCAAGGCAAATGTGACCCAGGCAAGGGGCAGCAAACAATGGCTAGAGAGGCCGGTGATGCTCTGGTTCCTGGTCCATACACTGTGAGATGAGAGAGGTGGGACTTGTTCCTCCAGTCCACGACCCAGCAATATCTATTCTAGAAGTACCTACTTCTCTGCCTTTGGTGTGATTACAGTTTCTAAGTAGGAATGCTTGGGTCCATTATTTCTTCACACAGGAGGAATGTGCCATCAGCCTGAGACACTACCTGAATTTTAGACGAAAGTGGGATCTCATGAAAAGATCTCAAACAGGAAGCAGCAGAGGTAAAAGATTCCTCTTGGAAAAAAAAAATGAGGACCGGGAGATGAAAAATAATACAGCCCCAAAGCTAAAAATAAACGGTTGAGTATCTGATCTTAGGAAACGTAACATGTTTTCCTAGAGAACAGAAACCTAAGACAGCAAAGGGAATTCTTCTCCTCTCCATCCCACTTTCATCCTACAGATCTGAGGGGACCAAAGGAAAGTGTCCAGGCACCCTGGGGCAGTAAAATAACCTTGGTCTTCTCATGAAACACATTAGTGTGGAGCAGGAACAGAGGCCCTTTGAGCAGCCCTAAGAGCTGCATAAGCTGTGTTTCCCCATGAACCCAAAGCTTTGTTTATTTGCAAAGAGTTGTGCTACTAAGACATGGGGGTCTCAGCGGCCCAGCTGACATACTCCAATCTGGACACTTAACACTTCAGAGGCTCTCAACTACATGTTTGTTCAAGAACCCAGGAACTATTGCTTACTAGTGGTTTCTTCAGGCATGATGGGGGATATGAGGATGTGCTGGGAGGAAATGGGATATGATAGGTAACATGGAGTATGCCGTGAATATGGGGATGTGCTGGGGGGAAATGAGGGTATGTTGGGTAAACAAGAGTGTGCTGGGGGAAATAGGGGTGTACTAGGGAATATGAGGGTACGCTACATAATATGGGGGTGTGTTGGGGTATGGTTGTGAGCTGGCCAATGGGGGTGTGTTGGGGATATGGGGTATGCTAGGTAATATGGGGGTATGCTGGGGTATGTTGTGTGCTGGGGAAATGCAGGTGTGTTGGGGATATGTGAGTGTGTTAGGGAATATGGGTGTTCTGGGGGAAATGGGTTTGTGCTGAGAGATATGGGGGTGTGTTAGGGGATATAGGGTGGGCTAGGGGATATGGGGTGTGCTAGGTAATATGGGGATTGCTGGGGGCATGTTGTGTGCAGGGGGAAATGCAGGTGTGCTGGGGATGAAATGGGGTTGTGCTGGGCGATATGGGGATATGTTAGTGGATATGGTGGTGTATTGAGAGATATGGGTGTGTGCTGAGGGATATGGGGATATGCTCAGTTCCCCCTTCAGATTCTCCTCCCTGCCTGACTTCTGATCACCTGCAGAGCCTACAGCACATTCTTCAGCAGCGCTAACCACCACTCTGTTCTTCCTGGATCTAGACTCTCTACTGTCCAGATCTGGCTTTATTTCTTGGGGGGCATTTGGGGTGACCTCCCGAGATCCATCTACATCACATATTTACATTTTATGTTCTCTAGATGCTAATTCCTAAACAGAATCCTTTCAAGTATCAAGGCTGAGATTAAGAAGCGGTCTACCATCAGATTCCCCAGGACCCTTAGGAAGAAAGGTCATTTCAAACAAAAGCCAGCATGCTAGTTTCTTTGATAATTCTAGCTCTGGGTTGGCAATCCCCTTGGGATGTAGTGTGGTTTCTATGGAACCTTTAAAAGTCATAGGAAAGGAGGGTTTCTCATCTTCCACTGGAAGTGGCTAGTGACCAGAGATCTGGCTGCCCACATAACTGCTGGGAAGTTTCTCCCAGGCAGGGCTGCACTGGATGAAACCGTCTTCATGCTTCAGCTTGGGTGCTAGAGTAGCTTTGGGGATACAAACAAGCAAAGCTAGTCCAGTGGGTTCTTCACCATGCCAGTGGAGTACCCTAGAGTCCAGCCAGTGGCTCAGCTCATTGAAGTGCTACTGTAAAGTGCAGCCAAGGGTACAGTCCTTGCTCGGGTCGTTTGTATATAATCATTAAGTGGCCATTTAAACATTTGGTGAAAATCTGCACATGCCAGGCATCACACTACATTCTGAAAATAAGAGGCGAACCACAGGGAACACGTCTAGGGGCAAGAGAAGAAAAAGAAGGAACTTAAAAACATACAAGAAGGGAGGTAGGGAGAAGCACAGACACACACACACTCCCAGATCCCCTATATAACTATTCTAATAAAACACAACAAGGTGACTAGAGTGGGCACTGGTAATTCATCTTCCTGTTAGCATTGCTAATCCCCTGGACCAGCCTCTGTGTGACCAGCTTGTGAGCACTGAGGCATGGATGCAGGGAGTGCACTGTTGGGTGCATTTCTATATAGCACTGACATTTGGAAAGCAGCAAGCTCAGTTTGGACAAAGTACACTTGCTCCAAGGCAAATGGGTTTACCTATCCAAAAGTGAGGAGAGGGCCATGATGGGAACTTTAAATTTAGGACATGATACCTAAATAAGTGGGGATAGAGGCCTGCTTTGGAACGAATTTACTCTCGGGTTCTCAGGTACTAGAGACTGAGGAAACCAGGAAAATGAGGCTTGAGCCTCAAGCAACTGCAAAACTGATAACGCAGATGTTTAAAAGATAATTTGGGGGGAGGATGATTATAGAAACTATCCCATAGGAAGCCAGCTTAGCAAATTGGCCCTCTCAGCTTCTTGGTCCAACACCCTTACTTTGCCATATCCCTGAACCTCTGGCATGGTCTATATCCAATCCTAACTTCCATCTCCCACACTGAAAATCTCACCTTAATTATGTCTTCAAAATGTCTACAAAGTTTCTATGGCCTGGTGAGATGCTGATGAAGCCTAGCATGCTACTCTGACATGGTAAGCAGGGAGCTGACCTTTCCCTGTTCACTGAGTGCCAGTCTAGCATTCTAAGGAGCCCTTCTTCAACAGTTATTTAGATGATAAATAACCAGGAGATAACTGGACTGTCTCTTGTTGGCTAGGGGCCAAGCGCTCATGGGAGGGCATCAGCTTTCTCGAGACAGGCTTTTAAGAACAAAAATGCTGGAGACCTTAGTTCTGAGTAGGGATGTCCAACCCTTTGGAATTATGGTACAACACAGTCCTCTACAAATGTGTTGGGAAAAACTTACATCCATCTGGGACAGATGTGGCCCATGAGTCATAGGCTGAGCACACACCCAGTAGAAATTCCTGATTAAGTGTATGTGCTCTACGTATGAGAAAAATGGGTTCAACCAGTATAGAAGATATATCACAAATAAACAGATGGATGGATAAGGTAGAGCCCACTATGCTTCTCCTATTGGAATTTGTGTGATCTGTGGACCCTGCCTCTCCCCTAGGTATGAACCCCTCCTCTGGAGGGGAGGCTAACACAGAGAAAGTCCTTTACCCACCAGTGTGGTGCTTAGGGCTGTGAAATATGACAGATGTCAGAGACCCTTCTAAACCTAAACCAGAGATGCCTAGCAGAAGTCCATGAGTAGCTGGGCACCACCCTCCGTCCCCTCTTTCCTCCTTCTTTTCCTTCTCCTCTTCCTCTTCTATATTTCTCTATTGTTTTAACTCCGTCACTCTTTGCTTTTGTTCACTGCAGTTCAGCTAGAGGATGTTCTTGTACCCTTTATCACCCCAGCATCTTTGTGGCAGCATCTTTGTTAGATTTTAATTCCTGAGAATAACTAAATTCATTTTTATTTTCATTTTTCTATTTTCCTTTCATCTTTCTTTGCTTCTACCCTCTTTCCTTTTTCTCTTCCTTCCTCTTTTCTTTTCTGCCTTCTTTCTTTCCCCCACCCTTCCTTTTCTCCCTACTTCTCCTCCCATCTCCCTCAGGACATTTTTGTTCAAGTACCAAGACTACATTTTTCTCCCAGTTCGTTTCTTGGTTTTCTTACTTCCTTGTTATTGTTCTGGAAGCCTATGAGTTCGGTTTCTCTCTGTGTCTCTCTGTCTCACAGGGCTGAACACACAGCTGGTGTTCAATAAATGCTCCCTGAATCAGAACAGGACTTGCGCTTGTCTGGGTCAACACATGTGCCTATTGTCCACTGACCCATGGTGACTCTCTGACCCATGTGGACAGAGACTGTAAGTACAGCTAATAACTATAGAAAATGAAGGTATCACATATGGTTCTAAGAGCCAAGCCTGAGGTAATGACCTCATTCCATAAAACAATTCTATATACTAGGTGCTGTCATCAGTCTCATTTTTAGGAAAGGTACACAAGCCTAAAAAGGTAAAATAATCTATCCAAAATCAACTGACTAAGAGGTAGTGCCAGAATTTGAACCCAGGACATTTGTCATCAGTCTCAACCCCTGCACTACACTAAAAATTATTATAATTGCATACAACTTATACAAGTAAAAAAATCACACAAAATACATGATTAAATTAAGAATTTTTAATTCTATAATAGAAGTATTCACACAATTCTTTGCAAATAAGTGACTGTTTCGTTTTCTATGCAACCCACCACCACCACTACCACCACCAGGGGGACTTAGTCTTTTTTTCCCCAGCTTCCTTTGTAACAAAGAATAAAGCTACCACATCTAGCTCTAATCAACATTTAAATACAAAAACACCAATTCTGGAAAACTATAAATTAACACATATTTTAAATGTCTATGAAATATTTTTTCAAGCCTCTTAATTGAAAAGATGAATTTAAACTTTTTTCTTCACCTACAATTAAAGTTGACTTTGAGGGTAGTATACAAAGAGAGAATTTGATTTATTCTTCTAGTTGGGCAAATTCGAAACAAAAAAGAATTGCAAACATTATCAATGGTGGCAGAAACTACTATAGAGTATTGATGTTTCTGCACCAATCCAGAGCATTCAATCTAGAGTGCCCTGGACTCCTTTATTCTTTAGTATGAAGGATATTTCCTCCACCCCACTCTCCCTCCACCTGGGAAGGCAGAGAAATCTTGGCAAATGCCTGCAAAATCCCATTTTATTCTTCTTGAAGTCAGATGTGTCCTCTTTGTTCTTGAAGGCTCTGCTCCGTGGCTGCAATTCTTAACAACCCTTCCTTCCAGGATGCTTAGTGGCATGCAAAGAGGCTGCCAAGAATTCAAAACCATTGCAGGTCGTAATGGATGCTAGTGAGAAGCTGCTAAGACTTCACCAAACCGCCCAATTTCAAATAGCTGAGATGGGAACGAGGAAACGGAGGTGAAATGTAAGCTTTGAAAGGAATGTTAACTGCTATCATCAAGGAAAGATACAAAAAAAAAAAAAAAAAGAATCTACTGTCAGTAAAAATATGGATATGCTCACTAGGATTCAGGGTAAAAACCCAGATGGAGAAACAGTGGGACAGAAAAGAAAGGGGCAGACAATCTGAAGTCTGTTTAATAAACACAGCTGGGACGCAGCTGACGTTGAGGAGCTGGGAAGGCTACCTTTTCAAACTCCTGCAGAAAATCTGCTAAGGGTAAACATGAAACTGAATATTCAGTGAATGGACGTTCTCGAGCCAAGAAGTAGGTATGGCTATTTACTCCCAGCAGCCTGCAGGATTCAGTGTTCAAGAGAAATTGAAAAAGTCGACAGCTGCCTGGGGAAAACATGCACTGACATTCTCAGGAGCACACTGGCAAGAGAAGGAAGAAAGGTGCAATCTGAAGCCAGAATGCCCTGGAAGGGACAGTCATCAGAAACAGTGATGTTTGTACCCTTCTTGTGCAAAAGGAAGCCCTATGGTCCCATTTCAATGGCAATATGTCTTTTACTTCTCCTTTTATGTCTAGATGCATTTTTGAGACAAATCAACCAGCCAAAGCCATTCTTTGCTGAACTGTAGCTACTACTACATCATCTCAGAGGTTGAAAGACAGCAGTGTGAGTAGGTTTCCAGGCCTTTATGTGGGCCAATTTAGCTATTGAAATGTTAAGTGAAATGAATAATATAAGGACTTATTCTAGGCCTACAGAGAGAGCTCAGCTAGCGGAGTGGCTGACTTGTGAGCATGAGGATCTGAGTTAAATCTCCAGAACCCATAAAACAGAAGCCAAGTGTGGTGAACACTCATAACCCCAGAGCCAGAAAGCAGAGACAGCTGAATAGCCAATGTCCCCAGATGAGCCCATTTAGATTACATGATGAGTTCCAGGCTAAGGAAAGACCCTATCTCAAAATGTAAAAGGTGGGTGTCCCCCACTGTTAGGAGCCGCGGTTAGTGGTGACAACATTCGCCATTACAAGATGGCGCGGGCATCCTGTGCTCCCACAAGTAAACAACTAACTGCCCAGGTGCAAAAGGCAAAAGCACGCCAAAGTCACTGCCCATCCCGGGGCATAATATGGGGTAATGAGTGAACAGCCAATCAGAAGTGAACACACCACTCTAGGGTACATATAGCAGTGCCTTTTCCGGGCTTGGTGTCTTTCTGCTTCTGCTGATACAAGAATAAAGCCTCGCTGTAGTAACCACCTGAACACTGCCTCACGTGTCTCTTTCGCGGGCGAAGGGGATTCGGAAGAGGCCCGGAATACCCCATGGAACAGCACCCAAGGCTGTTGTCTGACATGGGCAGCAGGCTTCAAACCATTCAAGTGTTCTGTCATAGTGATAACCACTGAATTTTTCACTGGACTCAATACTGGAGGTCAGGTTATCTTTAGGTGCCTATAGTTCATAGACTATCTGAATAAAGTAATCACTATACTCTCTTACCCTTTAAAAAACAATCTAACATTCAACTCTATACAGTAACTTTACACAATAACTTTATCGGCTCAGCAACTCTATCCTTACAAACCAAGATCAAGAAACAGCAGAATTATGAGTGCCTTTTTAAGTGGCAATGCTCTTTTATTTTACATAGCAAACATTTATGGAGCATCCACTATCTACCAAATCCTATTATAAACCCCAGGATAAAATTTAGGGAGGAACAGAACACAGTCCTTCTCACAGGCTGAGAGCTAGCTAGAATTAAAACACTCGGGGTTTTGAATAAGTCTGTGTGCGTGAGAAAGGTGAGGAAGTGTCTGGGGCTAGAAGAGCTAGTTTCATCAGTGCCACTTTACTGAGTTTAATTAATGGTCTAAAATGTTCTGCATGCCCCATGCTGTGCTGCTAGAATCCCCTGAAACCATGCATGCCAGCTAACTGACAGAAATGCCTTCTCTGAGATGCTAAGCTGGGAGTTGGACTCAACAATATGACCCAAAAGATCATGGCCTTAACCACTAGGCAACACAGCTTCTATCGGGATGAGGAAGAAAGGATTCAAATAGAAATGCTGAATGCGGTAAAGGCACTGACGGTGTTCAGATTTTAGTTAGCATTTCAGCCCGTGCTTCCCTGGGTTCAGTGGCAATGAAAGCTCATCCCTCTCATAAACATTTGCTTCCAAATACTAATTGTTTTACAAAGTTGAGTTTCCCCAATCTTAGAAGCACCTGCAGAAATCTCCCTTATAATAAAAGCACTGTAAGTCTCAATTGAATGACCCTAGACGCACAATGCAGGAATATCATATCCTGGATGGGATGACATAATGAAGTCCCCTGTTCTTGAAATAGTGAAAGGATGCTGCCCCAGTGGTCACAGACTGCACTGTAAGTGCACTAGTTTTTGTTGTTGTTGTTGTTTGCACGCCCCTTTGTTCTTTGATGTGATGTACTAAGTATGTAAAGATATGAAGTCATAGCTACTCTTTTTCAGTAGTCTCAAAGTTCATGGAGAATCTAGAAAAAACAATGACCATTCATTCACCCAGCCAATCACTCAAAACCAAACAAGCACAGTTACAGTTAGTGTATGCTAGGCCTGTTGCCAGTTGTAGAATGAGAGATAAGACTGAAAAACTTCTTGGTCTTCAAGTAGCTACAATGAAGTGTTGACCTCAGAGACAAATTAAGAGACAGTTAAAACTGGGTCAGATTCCAAAATTAAAGAAGGAATCACAGTGAGCCCAGTGACTTGATAGGAAGAGTGGCCTCTGATTTGAGTCCAAAAGAAAAGTATGACATCTGGTCACATGGTGTGTGCCATCTGGTCACATGTGCCAGTCTTCTTGGGGAAAGCACTCTCCTAACTCAACTTTGGCTGAAGCAACATAGCCACACTGAGACTCCTTCTAAAAGATGAAACCTAGCCACATAGAGTGGGCCACGCCTGTAATGCCAGCACTGCAGGACTGAGATGGAAAGATCTCTGTGAGTTCAAAGCCAGCTTGAGATGAAAGAACGAAGGGGAGAGGTTGAACACCAAGCATTGATAGAACACTAACTTCTCTTGACCAAAGCCTAGAGCCTCAAAACATGAATAGAGAAAGAGTTTAGAAAGGCAAAGGCCACTTATTTGCTAATAAGGTAAGTGAATAGCTTAGTTTCTAATTAGTTAATAGCACAGATAAGTTGGGGAGATTGGCTCTCAGAGAGCCCGGAGACAGAGTAAACAGTCCAGCACCATGAGACCCCACTAAAAACCCAATTTTCTTCATAGATTTGAGTCCAAGCTGTGCCATTTACTGTGTGACTTACTGTGAGGTCAACTTTTAAACTATCATTGACTTAATTTACTAATCTGTGTGTTGTCCGTAATGACTTCTACCTCGTAAGTTTGTTGTTAAAAAACAAAGTCATTCAAGAACTTGGAGATGGCTCTGTGGATAAAAGCACTTGCTACTCTTACAAAGGACCTGTGTTCAGTGTGCAATACCCACTTGGTGGCTCACAGCTACCTGTAATTCCAGTGTCTTGGAATCCGATGGCTACTTCTGGCCTCCTTTGGCACCAGGAATGAACACGTACACATACACATGCTTGTGGATGATGCAAGAGGGTATCCAATCCCCTGGATCTCATATTACCAGAGGTTGTGAGCAACCTAACCTGGGTGCTAGAAACCAAACTCTGGTCCTCTGCAAGAGAAGTCAGTGTTCTTAACTGTTGAGCCACCTCTCAGTCTCTATAAACATTTCTTTACAAAAAAATCTATTGTTACTATTTGGTTATAACACAGACAAAAGTGTAAAGATTTCTTCATCAAATAATAAGCTTTCTATTTTCACAAGGCTATCATGGAAAGAGAAAGTGTCTTAATGAGGGGTCTGGTTGGTTGATATTGTTGTTCTTCCTATGGAGTTGCAAACCCTTTCAGCTCCTTCAATTCTTTCTCTAACTCCTCCATTGGAGACCCACCCCATTTGGCACCCTGTGCTCAGTCCAATGGTTGGCTGCGAACATTTGCCTCTGTATTTGTCAGGCTCTGGTAGAGCCTCTCAGGAGACAGCTATTTCAGGCTCCTGTAAGGGATACACTTCTTGGCATCCACAATAGTGTCTGGGTTTGGTGACTGTATATGGGATGGATCCCCAGGTGGGGCAGTCTTTGGATGGCCTTTCCTTCCATCTCTGCTCTACACTTTGTCTCCCTATTTCCTCCCGTATTTTGTTCCCCCTCTAAGAAGGACCAAAGCACCCACACTTTGGTCTTCCTTCTTCTTGAGCTTCATGTGGTCTGTGAATTGTGTCTTGGATATTCCAAGTATTTGAGCTAATATCCACTTATCAGTGAGTGCATACCATGTGTGTTCTTTTGTGATTGGGTTACCTCACTCAGGATGATATTTTCTAGTTCCATCCATTTGCCTAAGAATTTCATGAATTCGTTGTTTTTAATAGCTGAGTGGTACTCCATTGTGTGAATGTACCACATTTTCTGTATCCATTCCTCTGTTGAAGGACATCTGGGTTCTTAATAATATCAACCAACCAGACCCGCCAGAGTTCCTAGGGACTAAACCACCAACCAAGGAGTACACATGGAGGGACCCATGGCTCCAGCTGCATATGTAACAGAGGATGGCTTTGTCAGGTATCAATGGGAGAAGAGGACCTGGGTCCTGTGAAGACTCGATGCCCAGTGTAGGGGAATTTGAGGGCAGGGAGGTGGGAGTGGGTGGGTGTGTGGAGGAATACCCTCATAGAAGCAGGGGAGGGAGGATGGGATGCCAGGGGGGACTGGGAAAGGGGATAACATTTGAAATGTAAATAAAGAAAATACCCAATTAAAAAAAAACTCCACCACCCAAAGCAACTTGAGGGTAGGGGAGTTTATTTCAGCTTAGAGTTCTACATCACAGTTCATCACTGAGAGAAGACCGTGCAGGAACCTGGAGGTAGGAGCTGATTCAGAGGCCATGGCAGAGTGCTGCTTACTGGCTTGCTTTTCATGACTTGCTCAGCCTGTTTTCTTCTTTTCTTCTTTTTTTTCTTTCTTCCTTTCTTTTTTCTCTTCTTTCTTTATCTAATGTTTTCTGGTTTGCTTGTTTGTTTTCTTTTTCCCCACCCTTTGGGAAGTTTGTTTGTTTGTTTGTTTGTTTGAGAAAGAGTTTCTTTGTGTAGGCCTGGCTATCCTGGAACTTGATCTGTAGACCAGGCTGGCCTCAAATTCTGACATCAATATGCCTTGGTCTCCAAAGTATTGGGACTAGAGATGTGCCCCACTATGTTGGATATCCTGTTTTCTTATAAACCTCAGTGTCATATGCCCAGGAACATCACCACCAACAATGGGCCGGTCTCAGCCATATCAATCAGCATTCAAAAAAATGCTCAAAATTTGTCTACAGGATAATATTGTGGGAACATTTTCTTAATTGAAAATCCTTCCCAAATGACTTTAGTTGACATAAAATTAACAGGCACAGGAAATAAATATGTATATACCAAACTCTTCATAGCATTTATAAGTATGTGCTATACAGCATTTTAGAAATCAAATTCAGGGGCTATACAAATGCCTCAGTGATGAAGAGCCTGTGTTAATCTTACAGAATATATGTATTCAGTTCCCAGCACCCACATGGCAACTCCAGTTCCATGGTATCTGATGCCCTCTTCTGGTGTCTATGGGCACCAGGCACCCATGTGATGTACAAACATGCAGGCAAAGCACAGATAGGACAAAACAGTGGCCTTAGGACTGCTAAAAGATCTTCACAAACCCTACATCAGACATAAGGCTAATAATATCCAAAATCTTAGAAGAACTTAAGACATTAGACACTGACAAACAGAATAATCTAATTTAAAGATCGGGTACAGAGCTAAACAGAGAATTCTCAACAGAGGAATCTCTAATGGCCAAGAAGCATTTAAAGAAATGGTCAGTTTCCTTGGTCATCAGGGAAATGCAAATTAAAACGACTTTGAGAGTCTACACTACACCTATCAGAATGGCTAAGATCAAAAACTCAAGTGACAGCACGTGCTGACTAGGATGAGGAGCAAAGGAAACACTCCTCTATCCCTTGTGGGAGTGCAAACTTGTACAATCACTGTGGAAATCAATTTGGTAGTTTCTCAGAAAACTGGGCATAGTTCTACCTCAAGACTCAGCTATACCACTCACTCCTGGGCATATACCCAAAAACTAACACATAAATCTTGTTTTAAAAATCAATTCCAATAAAATGTTTTAAGAGTAGAATCTAGAATCCAAACATCCTTGAGATGAACAAGGGCAGGAGATGCTGAGGTGCTTTAAACAAGGTACCTCACAGAGAGGAGGAAAAGGAGGAGAACAGCAGCCACCAGACAGAGATATGTTCCAGGCCAAGGCTGGCAGTCATCATCATTACAGATGAGTGACATTATCCAAAAAGTAACACAAAATAACTGCTCAGCTAATTAGAAAAAAAATGCTATAATAACTTATCATAAAGTAAATGTCAAATGAATCAGAAAGTTAAAACTGGGTATGTTGGAGCACACTTTTAATCCCAGCACTTGGACAGTTGAGACAAAAGGATTTGAATCCAGCAAGAGCTGCAGAGTGAGTTCACACTAATTTGTGTTACAGAGTGAGACCCTGTCTCAAAAATGCATATAATAAGTATAAATGAAGTATGAAAATAGATGAAATGTTTTTATATTTATCTTGATATAGATTATATAATACAATCTTAAATTAATATCTTAATTTTAAAATGTACTACTAAGCATAGAGATATACACATCCTAAGGAATAAAATAAGAAGAGTATTGAAATTTTCTTTACATCGTTTTTAATTCAAATTTAGAATCCCCTTAATTAACAGACAAATGAAGGGTCTGGATAAAATTCATCTTAATGTGGGGATTGATATCTTTATATAAAGATGTAGATTAGACTTTCTCTGAGAGGTGTTGCAGGTGTGACTGCTGTGCCACTTATGCATCAGTAGGTGGCAGAGAGGAGAGAGGCCATGTCTACCCTCAGTGTTCTGACCTGTGAGCATCTGAATGATCAGTAGCCTCACACTCCTGAAAAAAGTGAGCCTGAGATGACCACCACTTCAGTGCCTGGAGGAGAGGGGTGGTCCAGACAGCGAGCTAGAGACAGCCAGCCTAGCTCCACACACACCTAGACGGTCTCTCAGGGCTGGGAGTGAGCCAGAGACAAGATGAACCCTGTCTGGGGCTTTGAGGCCCAACAGGAGCCAGGAAGAGCCTAGAAGGGCCTACCTGGAACCACCACCAGGGCCCCAGGCAGAAGTGAGCCCAAGAACAGGAGATCCCCACATGGGACCATGAGGGTGGGCCTAGAAGAAGAGTGAGCCTGAACATGAGTCAGGTACCATAGGAACAAGACAGAGAGCTAGTCTGAGATGACTACCGGTCTGGTACCTCAAAGCTCTAGGGGAAAGACCGTGCCAGAGATGACCCCCTGCCTGGTGCCATAATGCACTAGTGGGGCATAGTGGGGCATAGTGAGAGGCACTAGTGGGGCATGGTATTCCTGAGACCACCTCTGAGATGACGTCAGATACTCAGAGGACCTGGACACCAAGAGGAGCAAGTAAGTGATGAAGAAGAGAAGAAAAAGAGAAACAGAAGGATGTGGGCACAATGAAGAGAGGCAGAACTGGAGACTCAAGGGTAGTGAGGAACAGCTGATGTGAGTAGCCTGTGATGTCACCTGGGAACATGGTGGCATCCTGGGCTGTGTTGCCATGAGCGGAGCATATCTGGGTCTATGGCCCTGCATCAGCAGGGGTCTCAAACCACCATTGTCAGGTGGACACCCCCAGTCTGGCTGCCATCCAGGAATATGTTAATGTCTGAGGACTGAGCAGAACTGCCCTTACTCCTCACCTGTTCATAGGGGAGAGCTGGCCTTGGGGGTTGTGAGAGCAGGTGAGCTTCCCCTGCCACTGCCCAGCTTCAGTTCTCAGGAAAGTGCCCCACACATCACTCAGGAAGCACAGTCGAGCTGGCCCTAGATGCAAGAAGAGTTGTGGGTGAGCCAGCTGGAGGGTACAAGCATGAAAGAGCTGGCCCTACCACTTGTCTCCCATACAGTTGCAGATATCCTCCTCCTTGCTTGCTCCTTGTCACCTGAAGCAGTTGGGAGACCTGGTCCTGGGGTCATGAGAGCAGGAGAGTGGGCTCTTGCCTGGGCAGTACAGTAAAGCTGACCCTAGTGGGCGGGGAAGGATAAGCTGGCCCAGAGGACATGAGCATAAGAGATCTGGCCCTGCTTCTTGTCTGCTGTGCAATGGCACAGAGAAGGGAGAGGTGTTCTCTCTTCTCTTTGGCCCTCACCAACCATGGCTGCTGGCTCCACCAGGTCATGAGAACAGGAAAGCTGTCCCTGCCTCTCACCTGCTGCAGCACTTGGGAGGTCAGGTCCTGCATTTCACCCAGGCATCAGAGTAGAGCAAGCCCTGGACATGGGGCTTTATTGTTGGGGGAGGGGAGTAGGTTATAACGGTGGGGGGGGTGTAAGGAGAGGGAGAAATGAATGGGATTAGGTGTGAAGCTCACAAAGAATCAATAAAAAGATTTTTAGAAAAATGTCATTTGAACAATAGGAAAAAAAAGATCAACACCTAATTTAAAAAAAAAAAAAATGATGAATGAAAGCAAACAAGATAATTTTCAAAAGCACCCAGATGAACATATAAAGAACTTCAAATTTTTCATAGAAACCAAAAATACATATAATTTAGAATGATTTATATCTTTCTACTTATCAAAGATCTCACTGTTTTTAAAGGTTATATTCTAAAAATCTGCTTTAATTTAATTCTTCTGAAGGGCATCTGGCAGCCGTCGCCACCTACTGGTGGTGAGTGGGAGTGACCTGCTCCTGCTCTTGTTCTGATCCTTGGTTTGTGGTTTTTCCCTGAGACCTGATAAATCCTCTTTGGAAGAAAGAAAGTACAGAAAGTACAAAAGCGCTCTGTGTGTGTGTGTCTCTCTCTCTCTCTCTGTCTCTCTGTCTCTCTGTCTCTTTCTGTCTCTCCTCTCTGTGTGTGTGTGTATGTGTGTGTGTGTGTTTGTGTGTGTGCCTACCAATTTGTCTATGTCTGTGTTTGTGTATATCTGTGTCTGGGTGTCTCTGTGTGCACACATTCACACTCACTTTGATTTAAGACATTTGTTACAAGAAATTGTAGTAAAGAAATAGCATCTAATGGGGAGAACATTCATCTGCTATCAATAGAAAAGTCTGTTCAGTACATAAATTCAGTCTGAAGCATTCATTAAATTAGTGATGGACTTAAAATGTTAAGGGAAAAAAGTCCTCACTTTGTTGATCTAAAAAGTAATGGGAGGAAATGACCAAGGTCTGTCTGCATCATAAGTCCTTCTCTTGTTTTTAAAGTCTGATATTATAGATGTCAAAAGCCAAAACAAAATGGAATTAGATGTATTTGCATTTTTCTTTTCCTTTGTGCAAGCGTATACTTTATGTTTCTCATATTTTCTGCAATAAATACATACCGTCTTCCTCATTAGAAAAGAAAATGCTTTTGAATGTGACAGGCATTACAGAAGTGAAGAAGAAGGAAATTGCAAAATTACTGTGTTCTTTTGGTTGTGTAACTGGTCAGAGGGATAAAATCAAGTCTCACAGTGCTGGCAGCTGTGCAAGGAGCACCATCACACTGGAACTGTGCGGGGACGCAGCACCACACTGGAGCTTTGCCGAGAGCACCACCACACTGGAGCTGTGCGGGGATCACCACCACACTGGAGCTGTGCAGAGAGCACCATCACACTGGAGCTGTGCGGGGATGCAGCACCACACTGGAGCTTTGCCGAGAGCACCACCACACTGGAGCTGTGCGGGGATCACCGCCACACTGGAGCTGTGCAGAGAGCACCATCACACTGGAACTGTGTGGGGACACAGCACCACACTGGAGCTGTGCAGAGAGCACCATCACACTGGAGCTGTGCGGGGACTCAGCACCACACTGGAGCTGTGCTGAGAGCACCATCACACTGGAGCTGTGCGG
Source organism: Arvicanthis niloticus (assembly GCF_011762505.2). Classification (NCBI taxonomy): domain Eukaryota; kingdom Metazoa; phylum Chordata; class Mammalia; order Rodentia; family Muridae; genus Arvicanthis; species Arvicanthis niloticus. Next base: position 9,086,477 of record NC_047678.1, on the reverse strand, counting down.
GGACTCAGCATCACACTGGAGCTGTGCAGAGAGCACCATCACACTGGAACTGTGCTGGGGACGCAGCACCACACTGGAGCTGTGCGGGGATCACCGCCACACTGGAGCCCCAACAGCTTCCCATTGTTAGCCCGTGTGCTTTCACTTCTGACACCTCTGAAATCATATGCCTGTGTTCCTTGTGTGTCTATCTGCCTCTGCGGAACTAATCCTCCCAACTCCTGCTTGCCTTTAATTCCCATTTCAAAACCCATTTCCTCTAGAAAGGCTTCCCCAAGCTTCTCTAATACACGGCACTTTTCCACTGGCAAGATCTGTGATCTGTGAAAATCAATTCACCTCCCGGGGAGCCGTGAGTCTACATGCCTCCACAGGGCTGTGATGCAAACATAATGCCTGGTAGCTGGGTAAGGCTCAGAAAATAAGCAATGGCTTTTTCTTTGAGTCTGTCCCATAACACCCTGGCTCTAGGAGATATTAATAGTTACATTTTTTGGGAAAAAATTAGGTGAGAGAAGAAGCAGTTTAAACAAAATAGACTTTTTAATGAAAAAAATGGGGTAATCTTTTCTAAATGTGAGTGAAGGAAAGTGTGGTCTCTCTTCCACGTTCCTTGTTCAAAAAGTCCCTGGTCCCCTGTTCACAAAGTCTCTTCAGGGTCTCCACATTTTTGAATTTCATTCCAGAGAGGGCTGCCTCTGACTGATAGCTTAGTTTATCATAGTTTGGTGAGGAAACTTCTCAGAAGACCTCTTGCTTTGATTTCCTGTTAAAATTTTACATCAACTCGTTAGCTTGTTTGAAAGATCTTTGAGATTAAAAACTATGTGGTTATAAGGGTTAACCCCTTGTAAACCGATTGTTTCTGGGGTCTGAAAACCTTGTCTGGCTCAATTTTAAGCGAACGGCAAAATATGCAGGTGAATACAAGAAAAAGGTGTCATGCAGGCCCAGGTTCTGAACAGAATGGCCATCCGTGCTAATACGAATATGTCAATTATTACTTACAGGGAAGAACATGCCAGGCCCCTCTGCCACTACTATTGAAATATTTAGAAGTTTCACCGAAGAAATGTTTGGAATCCATGGGAAATGGGTAGCATGTCACTGTGAACACCTTGGATTATCATCTGTTTAACTGAGACACAGGCTGGTGGTCAGGTACCCCCCAATTCTCAGTCTACAAGTCACCTTGGAATTCAGCCTGCAGGTATGTCTTGGTCCTCTGACCCTTGGTGACCCAAACAATTGTGCTTAGAAGCAAGCAAGATAGGCGCTTAGTCTAAAATACAGGATGCTCTCAGCTGCCTATGCCTTAGACACAGATTAGCTGTTCTCAACAATTAGCTAGGGAGCAAACCAATCCCTGCTGACAATTAGGATGGTTGAGACATCCTGCTGACAGCTGTGGTGACAGCGAAGAGTAAAACTATCCCACACTGAATCAAGAAACTTGGTCCTTTTGATTTACAAGCAGGCCCTACTGCCACCACATATGGATTTGGAAAGGACTGAAAAATGACCCAGAGGAACCCCTGCTGCAGAATGGAACATGAAGACACGATTCCCTGTTATCTGAGCAGAGATTCTGGTGCTTCTGAGGGTCAAACCTCAGAAGGACAAACTGGCAATGTTCTTCCCCTCCAATAAGGTAAATTTTAAAAGAATGTCAAGGTGCTTTCAGAGAGCTCACACCACAGAGCTAAACGCACAGATCCTTTATGTCTTAGAACAGTTTTGAGTTTTGAGAAAACACTGCACTTAGGGAAGCCAGAAGCCCCCGGATGCCAACAAGCCACCAACTGTCTTGCTACCTCTCTGAGACAGGAAACATTTCCATGATGAATGTAGTGAAGAAAGAGTTGTCTTACTTGAAAGTTTCTGTATATTTACATAGGGTTATTTTCCAATTCCTCTATCAAGTCACGAAGCCTGTGAATGTGCTTTTAGGCAGCTCCTTCCTTAACATACAGAAAAATGCACACATTTCTTCAAACAGCATTTCAAGGAATGTGCCCACACCTCATATCCCCTCTTCCCTGTGAGAAAAAGAAAACTGGGCTGGGGAGGTGGATTTCTGTTTCTGCTCTCTTCATTTTAGATCTTCAGGTTACAGGATATTAAAAATAAACCTAGGAGACAATGCAGTGGATTTTTGGAGAAGCTGGAAAAGACACCATAAAACAAGGGATTGCAATCAGCAAAGGGCGGTGGCAGCTGAACTCATTAGACCAGTCCTAACACCAGTCCTGTCCCGCCCCTCTCGGGTCTGTTGAGTAGAAGGGATGTCACACAATACAATCCAAACACATTCTCTGTCCATATTTGGGTTAAGAAAATACAGTGCCTGCCATTGTCTTCAAATGACAGACATCCACAGATGGAAGGTGGGGGACTCTGACTTCCATTCAGTTCACCACCCCAGTTCAGTACATAAAGCCTTCCAAACTACCACCCCAGCTCTAACCTGGGTACCGAATAAAACTCCTATTCCTTTGTGTGCCTTTACTGTTAGGGGAAGGAAAGCCGGGGAATGTATATCTCTTCTTGCCTTTGTTGTTCAAGGACAGAGATTTGTCCCTTAAATGGGTATTGTTCTCCCTAATGCGGAGTACCTTAAAATGGCTTTACTGAATCAATATGTTTTTTGATGTGTAAACCTTCTATTCTGGCTTTCCAAATTGTTTTCTCGACGCCTTAGAAGTTACTGAGGCAGCATGAAATTTGGCTCAGTGAAAATAGCTCTCGACATCTGTGATCCATGCTTTAAGATGTGCTTCTTAGCTTCAGCAGCCTACGAGTGGAAATTCAACTTTGCGCTGTGAAAGTTCACTTTGACTCCCTCATTGACCACGTATACGGAAACGTTTTTTTGTTCATAGAACTGTGGTGTGGAAACAGAAAATCAAAGGGGAACCAAGTTTGATTTTCTAGGAAAAAGTCCATACACACTTATAAAAAGAGAATTTGAAAGTAGACACCCTTGCTTAATTCCATGTTCAAATGAAACCCATCGGATCCTCTGGTTTTCATTCATTATTTTGAAATTATAGACAAATGCTTTCTGCATTTAGCAGATGATGCATGAGGAACTCATTTCAAATATATGATATTAAATTTATGTAATCATCTCAACAATAAGGTCCCTTTCTTAGAATCAGGGATGTAAGAGGGTTTTTTATTTTAATCTATAACAGTACTTGATTTTCTTTTAGAATGTATATATTTCTGTAGAAAATAGCAATTTTTCAATATTTAAACACTAGATTTAGCATCTTATATCTGCTGATATTAAAGTATTATTAAAGAGCTCTAGAATTCGATCATATATTTTTAGACATTCGAAATGAATTCAAGTAGAGTTGATAAGTTTATATTTTTAGTGAGTTTAAAATCTGAACATGAAAGAGTGATGATGGTATCCAATTAATTTTATATCATACATGATATTTATCTATTTATGCATGAGGAATTTTTAAAAAAACATTTTATGGTTAGAGTTAAAATATTTTTATATCAAAATGAAACTTTCTCTAGAAGTTAAGTTTGTTGACAAAACTACTGTGGGGAGATAGATCACTATAACATTTTACTTCTAACAGGCCATTAGAGCTCACAGAAAATAGCATACACAGTGATTAATGAGCAAATTATTGAAGAACTTATGACAGAGCAATCAACACTCGGCTTTCCTATTGGTATTCAATGATAGGAGACATCATCCCGTTCTGTGTAATATGTAAGTCAAGAGAAAAGATGAGTACTGTCAGACAGAGAAAGTGCAATCCTACTTGCGTGCATGAGGTTATATCTTTTAAAGGTATAAAGAGAAAACGGACTCCTTGAAAGCTCAAATTTGTACAGATTTTTTTAATTTACTACAAAAAAATTTCAGGAAAAAAATTAATTCTAACTGAAATTGCGACAGCCCTACCACTCCTTTAATTCCAAACCTTTATTTCTGTCACCTGTATAAACATACTTGAGATAGCTAAGAATACAAGTATCCAACCGACTTTTAATTACTTCGTTATTTTCATCAGTGCTGTCGGCCAGTCGGCTTTTAATGTAAATATTTTACATGTACAGTGGGAAAGAGCCTGAGAAGATTTCTGTAGCTGGAGCAGGGCTGGCGAATCCGGGCCTTGGAGCGCCACCCCATGGCAGACCTAGTGAAGCACACCATGATTCCCTGGTCCCCGCGAACCGGCTTTAATCTCTGGGCCCATTTGAAACATCAATTCTCAACAACTCCATTTTCTGCACGAGCGGTTGAGTGGTTGCTGACTTTAGAAATCCGTTTGAATCATTCCTACTATGACATAAAGAACTGCCCCCCTCGCCCCCACTAGAAAGAGCAAAAGATGTGTGGAGATTTGAGTAAATGAATCCCACCACAACAAAGAACGCCTTGTGAGCCGAGCCAGGACTCCAAACTACTAGTAAAATTATCGGCATCAAGACTATTCATAATGTTTTCTATATCATTACTTTGCAAGGAATCATAAGTTTGAGCAACTGCCAAGAGGAATAAACAAAAATAAATACAATTAACGTTTCTTAGATGTCAAATCAGAATTTGCATGTGTGGGCCATTACATTTCGGAAACAGGAGAAACACCAGAGGATGGGATGGAAATTGGGACAAACGCAAATAAAATCCACTGCGAAATGGCAATTAAAATCCTTTGTAGATTAAAGACAAATTTTTGCGGGGGAGGGGGGGTTTGGGTGTTTGGGGTTTATTGTTTTTACAGCAGCACATGTCTCCCCTCCCCTCCCAACAGATTCCAATTATACAGAGAAAAAAATTACATTTTTACCTTTCCAGTGGTCCTTCTGAAACTATTTTTAGGTTACATGGAATGAATGACGTCACTGAAACCGTACCTGTCACTTCCGTATCCACACTTCAGAATGGGCATGTTTTCATAACATTAACTCTATGGCAGCTTGCACTAACAAAAAAAAGTAATGTTCTAATTTCAATATTAGTAAATTCTCTACAGGCACACAGGTGCTCCACAAGGGAAAGCCCAACACAAATGTAACCAGCCCAGGACTGGGATCTCCACAAAAGGAATTCTGGGACAAGAGGATTCAGAGTCTGGGCCAATGTCTCTGAAGCTTCACATCCCCTCCCTTGCTGGCAGAAGAAATCTTTCAGCCGACTTAACAACTGGCTTCTGGGAGTATAATGGGGTGAACGCAGCAGTATCGATTGGAGTAAGAGAAACAGTTCTGTGAAAAAAGTTCAAATAGTGCAAAACTCCCCAGAGAAAACACTGGAAATGTGCACAGAGCAACCATTAAGTGGTTCCCCTCCTCCCACCCGGTCCTCCTTCAGTGACCACCGTCTACAGGACTGCCACTGTCCTCTCTGCTGGGGCTTCTTATTTTCAGGATAGCAATAACAGCAAAGCATGTCAGTGAGCCGATCTGCCGATGCTCTCTCCCAGCAGTGAAGGGATATCTCCGAGTTATGAAGATAGACCATGAAAACGTTTCCTGTAAAGATGCTACATTTTTATGGGATGGCTGAGCCATGGACATACACACACACACAGGGATACACAAACACACTCACACACAAAGTGAACAACCTGTCAAAGGAGAAGACAGTATGAAACAAATGGACATCTTCTTAATACTTCATATTCCAGCTTAACATAGTTATATTTTCACAAAGGACAGAATGTAGACAATATAAAGTTTTTATAAAACATTTATTGTATAAAGAACAATAAACAACGCTGAGTAAGAATTTCAATGCAGAAGAAATTCTTCTTCAGAATACTTCAGAAGCCCCCACCGCCCCTGCATTATGCTACCTCCCTTCCCACCTTGCCCTCTGTGATATTCATTTCCCCTTTAAAATAACAATTCCACCATTGATGAGAATACGAACTGAATAATTTCACGTGATTTTACCTGCTGACCTTTAGAAGAGGTCCATTTTCCCGAGGGTGGACATTTCAGACATCATGAGCATCCATTTATCTCTCCTAGCCTGACTCCAGCTTGTTAAACGGTTGGGTGGCAGGGTGTGTGTGTGTGTGTGTGTGTGTGTGTGTGTGTGTTAACAACCAGGGCCTTCTGTGGATCTAGGACCTGTCCTGAGTGTAGGCTGCTCTGATGGGTGATTTCAAGACAAGAGACCCATCATCCTGTTACCTTGAAACATGGCTCAGGACCAAGCTAATTCCGAAAACTAGAACCATTCCTTTGATCTAAGGCTGTGTTTGAGAGCAAGTGACCCTGGGACAGGCATTCTGCTCTGCTACACCAACTATGTACTCACGACTATAATAAATCTTTAGCTTGGTTTCTAGGATCTTGATCTACAGGAGAAAATGAAGCTATGGCAATAGAGAGATCACTAACAGAAACTATTGAAGACCTGCAATTGACAACTGTTAACAGCCACCCTGGTTAAAAGTAATAAGTGCTTTGAATTTTAGCATGCCAGCAGGGACCAGGGTTTCCATGCTGGATGGTGGTGACAGAGGCTGGCTTCCCAAGGCAAGTGGCATGACACCAAGTTTCCTCCCCAGATTTCTTTCTGGGTTTTCATTGTTAAAGAAACGCCAATAGTTTATGAAGGACATGAGCGTGGAAACCAGTGTAGGGAGAAAATAACTGAAAGAAGAAGTTGCCCACAACACTTTGACAGCCCAGAAAACATGGATTCCTCCAGGTAATATGTTGAGCCTTCTTGCCAAAGATAGTATTGTGACTCAATTAGTAAATAGAAACTGTGGTGATTTAAATGAGAAATATCCCCCACAGACTCAGGGACTTGAGCATTTGGTCCCCAATTGGTGGTGCTATCTGGGGAGTCTATAGAATATTTAGGAGGTATAGCCTTTCTGAAGGGAGGGCTTTGGTCCCTGGAACCCATACAGAAAGGTTAGTGGGTCCACAGAATTTACTGGCCAGAAAATCTGGGTAGTCAGTGAGCTCAGAGATCAGAGAGAGAGCCTGACTCAAAAATAATAATAATAAGGTGGAAACAATGGAAGACATTCAACCCTGACCTCCAGATGCACCCACACACACACACACATGCATGCACACCAACACACACATATACACACAGACTCATATACTATACACATATACTCACAAACATACATACATACACACACATACATACACACATACAACAACTAAATAAAGAAAAACCTATGGTTCAATGGAGAAATTTAATGTCTTCTTGTTACTTTTTAGTGCATTTGGAATTGCCTCTGTGTAGGTGTGTGTGTGTGTGTTCATGTGTATGGTGCACATGTATAGGTACATGTGCATATGTGTGCCTGTGTGTGTGTGGATGAAAGTGGTAAACCCTGAGTGTTATCCCTCAGGCACTGCCCACCTTGTTTTGGTTTTCAGAGAGATCTCACACTTGGCCTGAACATGCTGAGTAGGTAGTCTGGCTGCTGCTGGCCAAGCTCCAGAGATCTGCTGTTTCGACCTCCTCAGCCTTGGTATGACCAGAGTATGCCACCATGCCCAGCCTTTTGAGTTAGGGTCTGGGGACTGAGTTCAGGGACTAATGCTTACACAGCAAGCACTTTACCAACTGAACTGTCTCCCCAACCCTCCGATGTCTTTTCTAAATTGAGAACTAGCTGTCAAAACAACGAAGCACACACTTTGATCCCTGGGTCTTTATAAGGCTCTGCCTCAAGAGAGATTCTCACAACTGCCTTACAAAATCTAACAGTGCGAATAAATTTGTTTTTAAAGAAACTGTCAAGATTCTGATGGCTCATAAGAAATTTATTATGAATTATTCTAGTATTCTGAGTCATTTCTCTTCTGTGGTGAATTAAAAGCCAACAGATTTGTAGAATTTTAAAATAAATATAACAAACGTTTCCATTATATACAGTGAACTACAAAATATTACGTTGATATACATATACACACAAATGAATTTTAAGATGATACATAAATTATAGGATAATTAAAGAATAATTTATATAAAACTAAAGTGTTGATCATAACTGTAAGAAGCAACACAAACAGGTAACATGATTTTATAGAGAACTAAGTAATTCGCTTTCTACAGAGTTTTATATAATAAAGAATTTTTTCCAGATTCTCATAGACTGTTTGAGAATAATACAAAGTATTATTAGTAAGGTTATCCTCTAAGATGGGATTGTTTTAATATACTGTTTCCTTACATTAGAACCTTAAATCACACATGTAATCTCTGAATAATGAAGAATAAGTTTCCCATTAGAATGACAGAAAATGCTACCAAATGGTATGAGCAGAAAGGGAGAAAGGAATTCTGCAGAAATACAGTGATATACATTTCTTTATGAGACTTTGTATGCTTCTCTACAGACCACAAAAAAGGAACAAACTATTGTATTTTGGTTGGTTATTTGAAGTCTAAAACTAAAAATTATCACCAAACATTTTCATTTCTTTCTTTGTGTTTTTAAATGTTTCTATAGCATATATTAATTATACATAACAGGTTTCATTATGACACTATCATATTTATAACATATTTCTACTGTATTCACCCTGTTACTCTCCTCACTGTCCCCACATTCCTCCCCCAGTCCCTACTAGCCCAGTTTTTTACTTCCACATCTTCTTTTAAATAATGGATGTTCATATTTGCATACAATTCATTTATTTTTCAACTTCAGCTTTTATTTTGTATTATGGCAATTTTGCTAAATTTTGATATATATATATATATATTCCTGCCCTTTGGAAACAAATGTCTCCATCATTTTTCATGCTAACTTGATACGGCAATACAGACACTTTGAACTTTATCTTGTAATTTTTCCTGAGCAGTCGCTTTAACTTTTGAAACACCAAACCTCAATTCCCTTCTCTCAAGCAATCATGCTTTAGGAAATGCCCGAATATTTTGTATTTTCAAATCCTTGGACAGAGATATTTTTAAATTGTCATTACTTATAAAACCTTTCCAGAAAGCAAAATGGCAAGAAAAAAAAAAAAAAAAAAAAGAATGCTTTCTGAAATAAGCACCGCTTATTTACAATAATGAACTGAACTTTTTAAAGTCTCATTTTAGCCAGTAAAAACACGGTAGAACATGATGACATTCATGGCGCACAACCGAGCTGTTCTGAGATAACGTGACCGTTGCTAAGCAAGAATCTGTCAAGTCCAAGAATCGATGTAAGTTACACAATTCCTTTATCCCCATCCAGGGAGTTGCAAATCAATGTCCTGTTTTTGTTCTATTTTGTTGTTGTTTGTTTTGTTTATAAAATACACTGTTTGGTAGCCCGAAAAAAGTGACGTTATTGAAAATCAGTGCTTAGGTTAGCTGTGAAATTGCCTGTTGGCATTCGGGGTCCGGCTCTGTGGTGGATGAAATGTGAGTTGCGAACTTCGGTGCTAAATAATTCCATTGCACAGGCACTAATTTACAGAGCCAGCCACGTTTTACTTAAATCAGAAAGCAAATCTAACAAAGTAAATTCGCCCATGGACAACACTCTCCTTCCCACGATCTGTGATCGGTTTGCTTTGCAGCTCCTCTCATTTGGGCTGGTTGAATATCAAAGTCTGCCAGCTCTTTCAGGACCCACAGGTTCTCCCGGAGGTTCTGCACATCTCTGGGATCCTCCTGAGGAACACTTGCGCCCCGTGCCCCAGGGCATCTTTCAACAGAAGTATCAGATTTGCCTGTAATTCTGAAGTAAATGTTTTCTTGGTCTGTCACCTTGGTTTTATTAAGGGTGCTGAGTACAAAACATTAACAGAAGTTGAAAACTTCTCATAGAGGTTTTGAAATGTTGCAAATTTCTAATTACCAATCATTTTTAGCCTTTTGGCAATTGTTTGCACATGGCGCAAATCTCAAATGAATCAGTTAAATGGGATGCCACAGATGAGTTCAAACACGTAGCTTCTTTTTAAAACTGTAACACTTTGATACCTAGATTGTAGGCAAGCCAGCTAGATTCAGGACTCTATTTTACATTTTAAAGAACACTTTCTCTTGCTTGCTCTGGTTAGTATCAAGGCTTGTCAAATAATATAATTTGAATATTTGAGAAAAAAATCAGTTGATGTCAGCCTCTCTGGTTTAACAATCTCTTCTTAAAGATTCTATTTCCAGAAACCAGCAGGCTAGAGACTAATTTTATTAAATCTGTATTGACTTTCCAGGCTTCTGCAATAGAGAGGCTATCTGAGACTCGCTTCACAGTTTTGTTATCTTAAATAATATTTGCACAATTTAGAAAAAAAACTGGTCTAAAATTAAAACAATTTGAGGGCCACATGTGCAATGTGTGCACAAATGATATATACACACTGGTGCGTGATTTCAGAACTTAGGCACACGGGACTACTGCCACCAACCCCCACCCCCAAGTTTTTCTTAAAGGAAATGTTCCTTGGAGACAGAATCACTTGGCAGAGACCTACTTCTTAGCTACATAGAGTCTGAGTTGCTGAGCTAAGTGCAAATTTTAATTAAGTGTCAGAAGCTGTCCGGTCCCCGTGTGAAGCACTCCTGGCCTGCTGATACGTGGAGGAGGCAACACTGTCTTTCTAGGGGGCTGCTGTGCAGAGGGGCTGAGTTGTGTGTGGTCCCTTCCACGTTTTCTGTCATCCCGTTTGGGAACTGGTTCAGGATCTGTTTCTATTGGCACTTGCCTCCTGTTGTGAATGTATTCGTACATTTCTTGAATGCTCTGTTGGTCTAAAACACTGGTCATTTGAGCCTGAGGCCGTGATGGGCAGTTCTCTAACAACTTCAGCATGAGTGATGAGATTCCTCAGAAGGGAAGAGACAGATATGTTCTCAAAAGGAGAAGAAATAGTACCAGCCCAGGGCCAGCCATGGTGTATTGTCTGTCGTCTGCCTTTCCGCCCCTTTCCTCCCCTTTCCTCTCCTTTCCTTTCCTTTCCTTTCCTTTCCTTTCCTTTCCTTTCCTTTCCTTTCTTTTTCACTTATTTTCTTTTTTTCTAAAAATGTCCAAGGTTTATCTCGAGCTAGGAACCGTGATGAGAAAGCCATGCCCTGCTGGGTCCACAACTAGAAAACTGAGATGAGACACACAGTTTTCCAGGGGGTCTTTTGATTCACTGAAAACCAGGTAGTAGTTGTACATGCTCTACAGACAGCTTCCCCTAGAAACTGCTTCTCGCTGTTCATCCTTGGGTAGAGACATTGCGGGGTTTCATTTCCTCCCTCCTCACACTGAGTCTACAAACATGTAGTAATGTGGACAGAGTCCCTGCTATTAAATAAACTCAGGTTTGTACGTAAGTGCTTCTTCAGCCATCAAGGGAAAAAAATGAAACTGTGTGTGACCTCGGTCTATTTGCGTATTTCTAACACATTTAACGTGTATCTTACTTTGGGTAACTTCTTTTATATTCTATAGTTTATTGCATGATCAGTCTATCTCTCAGGACCAGGTCAACCCCACCTACTTGTCCCTATGGTTTTGTGAAGACATTTGCTCATGGACTTGTTCTGTGCACAGTAATCTGCACTCAACATGTTCCTCATGTTTTTGGGAACTCACAATGGCAACAAGATATACCAAAGTCCTCAGTGATGGAACACAACCTTCAGGAGTTGGTCCTGGTGCCCGTATGCTCGTGTGTATAACATTTTGCACTTGTTGAAATTAACCATTCAACCTAACGCCCCAAAGCTGCACAGTCATAGCCTAAACCATTCACACTGGCCACATCTGCAAGTATTTTTTTCTTCCAAATTTCAGCCCCATTAATGAAGACACAACTGTTACCCCGTGACCCTTCAGCCCACCTCAAATCCTAGGCAACTTGCTGCTTCTCCTCCCTAACCTTTACTGCACCCAGTATGGTCCCACCAACGCTCAGCGTCTCTTATCTGAGTCCTCACCATTTTAAGGAAGCCTGCCCCCTCCTTCAGATTCAGGACTGAAAATGAAGCGTAAATCTTACGGGCTAATAAGCACGGCAGTTACTTCAATAAAATGTTACTTAAAAGCCAATAGGCTGCACATGTTAAAGACATTAGAGCTGTTAACAGGCCGTTGTAAAGCGAGCAGAATCTTTAATAACCTGTGTGCGATACTGAACCATTCCACTCTCAGCTCTGGGCAGGGTTAGCTGGCAGTAAGGCTCTGGCCACAGGGCATCAGCCATGCCTGCTGTCTCAGGATCAACAGCAAGCCTGGATCCAGAGCTAAAACCTGTTGTTTTGTTTTGTTTTGTTTTGTTTCTCATAGCTTTGGCTCACAGAGCAAGGTGGCAGGGCACTGGAAGAAGCCAATGCAAACGGTACAAAATTGCCACAGACTGCTGGGATCTTCTGGAGACTCTGGGCCAAACCCCAGGCTTGTCCGCAATGCTTCCAGAGACCAAACTAGAGGCTCGGGAAAAGGCTGACAAAGGCGGAATACATCGCTTAGCATCTTGTTTCGTTTTTTCGCTGAAGCAAAGCAGGGCATCAGTTCTAAGGAAGTTTTCTCTAAACTACACGGAAGTGGAATATTTGTTTTAAACTGTTTCTTTCAAAGATGCCCGTTGTAACAGAGAAGATAAAGCATACAGAACTTCTACAGCATCGGCTTCTTGGAGAGTGGCCCCGCCTGCTTCCCGGCTTCCAGTCTTTTTTACTCAAAGAGAGCGCAGTCTCCTAGCTGGCAGAAACACACATTTTCTTTGTAGTTTAAGCCGCTCTTACTTTTAGCAAATGTATTGAAGACTTTTTTTTTAAAGCCTGAATTAATAAACGAATGAAAGCTGGTTAGAAAGACTATCATAGCTTTAAATAAACTTTCCCTAAGAGCAGTTCATCTTATATCTTGATCCGTATTTTTTGCTCCGAGATAGAATTTATAGATATCGGCCTCAAGCCTGAAAGAGTCACGCAGTTACAGACGCTGATACCTCAGGAAGGAGAAACAAGTTAGAGGCTGGGTCGAAGTTGAAAGTTATAAAATGGTGTGATAACTTCACAGAAATGTTTTCTATTAGAAGTTCCAGTGGCTTCACTGTGGCACTATCTGCATCTTTATTTCATATACTCCATGTCTTCATAGGCATGTGAGCAGTGGGTCATAACAGCTACAGCAGTCTGCATTACTGTCTGTCTACGTTACAGTCTAATAACACTACTTTTCATGTTTTACTTTGTTCTTCTTTAATTTTTTTTTTGGATATTTTATTTAGTTACCTTTAAAATGTTATCCCACTTTCCAGTTTTTCCTCTGCAAATTCCCTATCCTATCCTCCCTCCCCCTGCTTCTATGAGGAGGATGCTCCCACACACACCCACTAACTCCCACCTCACTGCCCTGGCATTCCCCTACACTGGGGCATTGAGCCTTCACAGGACAAGGGCCTCCCCTCCCATTGATGCCGGACAATGCCATCCTCTGCTACATATGCAGCTGGAGCCATGGATCCTCTTTGGTTAGTGATTTAGTCCCTGGGAGCTGGGGGTGGGGGGCGCTGGTTAGTTGGTATTGTTGTTTTTCCTATGGGGTTGCAAACCCCTTCAGCTCCTCCAGTCCTTGCCCTAACTCTGCTGTTGGGGGTCCCTGTGCTCAAATCAATGGTTGGCTATTTTTTAAAAGATCTGATTTTGTTTTATGGGTAGGAGTGTTGGCTGGCATGTATGCTTGTGCCCACTGCTTGCAGTGCCTGAAGAGACCAGAAGGAGGCATCAGATTTCCTAGAACTGGAGTCAAACGACTGTCATGTGGGTGCTGAGAACTGAACCCAAATCTTCTGCAAGGGCAGCCAGTGCTCTTCTTACCTGCTGAGCCACTTCTCCAGACCCAACTTTTCCATGTCTCTCTATCTTCATTTCAGTAATTTAAAATATTCCACTACATAGTCGTCCAAAATAAAGGCATCGTTTCAGCATACACTTAGCTGGTCACTTTTTTAGCAGTGCTTTATTTGAAGTACCCATGCAGTTTTTAAGATGTTAGTGATAACTAGGTGAGAGAAACTGATCTAAAATAAGGCATCTGCAAAAGACAGCTGCAGCTGCAGAAGTTGGTCCTCTTAATTAACCCACACATGTTCTGAGACCTGGAGGAAGCAGACAGATTTGGGGTTGCAATAATTCAGAAGAAGGGTAGTTACAGATGATAATGCAATATGGAGAGGGCGAGGGGGAGGGGGACGCGGTGGGGAGGGAGGGGGAGGGGGAAGGGGAGGAGGAAGGAGAGGGGGAGGGGGAGGGGGAGGGGGAGGGGGAAGGGGAGGAGGAAGGAGAGGGGGAGGGGGAGGGGGAGGGGGAGGGGAGAGGGAGGGGGAGGGGGGAGAGGGAGAGAGAACAAAGGATAGAAGAGGATCCCAAAGCTCCCCAATGATAAATAAGTTTAACAAAACAGCAAAACTAAGATGAACGAAGAGCCTTGGCATCCAGTGTGGGGAACAAGGCCAGATTTAGCTAAAGGAGACGAGGGTTACCCCGGAAATGTAGCAGGTAGGACTACTCTCTGCAATGACTGAGATTCCCCTGGCGCTTTCGAGAAGAGAGAGCTACAGCATCAGCTCTAAGTGAGGGTTTAATCAGTGACTTCATTGTTTTAGGATTTCCTCCCTGGGTCTGCTTCTATCTGCGGCACAGAGTGCAGCCAAGGGCAACAGTTTTCATACTTTTACCTCCCCTCATAGTTGTATCACACAAGGGTAAGAGTTTGGAGCCTTGGAGCCGTCCCCTGGCTCATTGTGTGGGCTAATGAGGGGTTGTAAAGCATGATATATGTATAATGTGTGGTGTGAAATATTTAACACCTCTCTTGAGAAAGAAAATCCTAATTGTCCACCTGGAACGGTCTCCCTCGCCAATTAATTCCAGTTTGGGAGATTGACATAGAGGGTCCCACCTAATCTAACACACGCCTACAAAGGGCTTAGACAGGTGAGGAAGTAAAACCGCTGCCTAAAAAAAAAAAAAAAAAATCACAAGGCCCTTCAGAGGAATTACTGCCAGCAATAGACCAGCTAACCTGCCCCTATGCATTACAGGTAATATTTTCATTTAAAAAAAAAAAAGTTTGCTTTCGCTCAGACTGCCTGGCAAGAACATTTAGAAGGTAACGAGTGGCTACTGAAGCTAACCAGGGACATTTTCTCTATCTAGGGAATTTTCATTATGTTCAACATTTGGAAATTTCAGCTAAAGATAATTGCGGGTAAGAGTCCACCCACAGATGTATTCGTTTCCCATTGTATTGTCTTAAATGGGCACTTGTACACAAAGACCTCCTTCCTGAGCGTTTCAGCCCTCCGGGGAGCCGTTACACGGAATTACTCAGCAGCCAAGTTTGGTTTGTATCAGTTGACCGCGTAAGGACACAGAGAAAGCTGCTCCCTGTGGCACTGAAAGTAGCAGATCATTTTTTACCTGAATGTTTAATAGCTACATCCATCACGTTCCGGTAACAAGGCTGCCCACACACAACATAGCTCATTTGTTTTCGCTCCACTCTTAAAAGTTTACCAGAAAGAACAACTCTGGCCTCAGCGTCAATTTCATATTCCAGTTGACAATACACAGGGCTCTGGTGACCCTGATGTCCAGCAATGGAGTGGACTAGTGCAGACTGACTTTTCTTACCACCGATTGCTTCCGGTATGATACACTGTTTTAGCATGTTACAATATGTAGGCTTTTCCATAGAAAAGCCTTAACTGAGCTGCTACAATTTAATAACCATAATGATAAACTTTAAAAAGGCACTTTTAAAAATTAGAAATCATTTTAATATGTTTTTCATTTGTTCCTTGGGATAATTAATTAGGTAGGTTTAATGATGAAATAACTGATTTTTTTTTTCAGGAAATACCCTATTGATTTCAGTGGAGCTTATTTTGTTTTGTTTTTAATAATTGTTCCACATGGCTAGGCCAAAAAGGTGTGCATTTAACCTTTAGCTCCCTGCTGGTAGGTAGGCCTTGTTTATCTGTTTGTAGTTTGGTTTTCTGTTTTTGAGTTTGACGTTTATTAAATATGAAGAGGCATGCTTGAAGCAAAGCCTTTTACAAGCATGAGCAGCTGTAAACACAGGTGAAAAGACCTCATAGAGGTCTTGTGCCCATTTCCTTCTGAACAGAGCAAGTGTGTTTATGCATAGATAAGCCATAGAGGTTCCAACAAAGCCCCATTCATCACCACCACCACCCCCAACACACACAAAGATATTGGCAGTAAGAAACGGTGGCAGAGTTGCCACCTGACAGTTACCTATAAAACCAAGCATATTGGAAGAGCTAAAGAATACTCACCAAAAAGAAAAGACATCAAGAAAGATTGAGTCTCTTGTAGACCACAGCCAATGAGACTGCAACTCCATTATAGGGACCTATATGCAAAGGTATGGCAAATGGAGATTGGCAGAGACTGACCACGTTGAGAGGCTGTAGAAGGTGGGGATCAGTGAATATATTCAGGGAAAAGAGTGGTGCACATCCAGGAAAGGGGTTACTGCCGCTTCCTAGGTCTGACTCAGCCTCAAGAACAAATGTAGTCATTGTAAACCAAGGGGGAACCTAGTACCCAAACAGTTCAGGTAAAGCGTACTCCATTCCCTCTGATTCCTTAAAGCTACTTGCTTTGAACATTTGAGGATACAGGTGGATGGCCTTAAAGGCTGCATTTCCTTGCAAGTTCCTGGCGTTTCAAACACTCGATTCTTCCGCTGCTTTTCCTGAAATCCCAACTTCCAGTGAAACATAGTGCCCATATAGAGGAATGTACTGTACAAACGCAGCATTTATTGTGATAGGGTTCCGGGATCTCTAAGAAGGAAACAGGGTCCACAACCACCAGTCTCACTTGACAAACCTTCAGCACTGGACCAATGGCGTTTCAGAAATGCCGCATCCAAAGTGTGACGTTCGCTGCCTGTGTTTCCTTGGGGTTTTTTGTTTTTGTTTTTGTTTTGTTTTCTTTTTTAGATCTGACACTGAGTGCCCTCGGCATCAGGAGCACACCATGCAGAGAGTTGAAAGACGACAGGACAAGGGTGGTGAGTGGAAAAAGTTAGCAGTCATTTAAGCTGCCTGCCTGTAAAACCAACCAACTAAAGTGCTCCGGCGGGCGGCGGGCGTTTCTTCACACTGGTCCAGAGAGAATTCATCAATTAGTGCTTGGAAACAGATCTTTGGTGACAGTACCTTGCAAACACAGTAATCATCATCTCACAACCACGTCCGTAGCATGTGGTGACGGCATGTTGACTCTGATGGTGAACAGTTGCTGCTGTTGATAAGGCTGTGAGCTTTAAATCATTAGAGAGCTTTGCTTTGTGGTTTTGAACCCCCGCCCCACCCCCACCCCACCCCTGCCCCATGGCAGATGTCATAGAGTAAAGTTATATCTTGAATAGGCTCCTGAAACCCAAAACTAAAAGGGAAAAATCATCAAAGGGCACAGAGCTCACAACGAACAGGGTCTGACAAAGCCCCTCCCGTGAGAGCCGCCTTTGAGAAGTGACGGGATAGGTTAAGTCTACTGTCCCATCTCTTTCCGGTTAAAGGGAAAATTTTGCCAGCTCTGTTTGCAGTCCACTGAAGTCCACAGCGAACTGTCAGCCTTAATCAATTTCCCATCCACTTTTATTCATTCTAAACACAAAGCATCATGGAAAAACTGTTTTGATGATCAAATGCACTCTCAGGAGAGTCTTTACTCTTTAAAATGGTGAGAGCAATTTGAGAATAATTTATAAAAATGGATAATCTTCTGAAAAGTCCCCATGTGATGTTGTCTGCCCACTTCCACTTGCCAAAACTGTCTCACAGAAAAAAAAAAAAAAAAATTGTCTTCCCTCCCTTCCCCTCCCCCACCTTTTGGTAGACAAACCAAAACCCAGAAATATATCTGCCAGTCAGGGAACTGAGTAACATAGCTGCTCAGAAAACAAATACCAACCCAATCACTTTAACCTGTAACTTGTGCTTGTCCTTGGGTTCTTACCTAATTTTGATCTATTCATTGATTTCTACAGCTAGTACTTGAACTGCCCCTACACTGGGTTCCTCCTATCTCCAGACCCCAAGCCGTGCATGTTTAATTTGTGGACCACTCCCCTGTCTTGTGATACCAGCTCTTACTGGGCACATGCCAGCAGCACATGCCCATGTAGACCAGCCACACTGCGGCCTTGTTACTTCTTCTGCTCACTCTGTCTTCGTGGCTGAAGTTTAGATTTAACAAAATCAGCTTTGTACTTTTGTCCACATTCCTGGGAAACAGTGACTGGCCAGACATGCGGATGATCATGTAAGAGAGAGTGTTCTCATGTATTTGTGGGAGAGGATTGCTGTAACCCTATGTCAAAAAAAAAAAAAAAAAAAATCCACCAAAATGGTTACGTTGAAAGTTTCTGTGAATCATCCAATTATTTGAACTCTTACAGGATCATATTTTTTTATTATTAGGCATAGTTTTTTACATATGTTACAATGTTTGCAATGATGTCCACTAAATGATAGCCATTTGCAATGGCTCTTTGGCCTTTTGCCCCTAAAGCCTTGCAGGTTTGAAATTCAGGGTGCCTGTTTTAAGCCTTGATGGAGCATATGTTCCCTTGTTGCTCAATACAGTGACCCAATGAAGCAAAGAGTTTGACTACATCTAACATTATAGACTGAGTCATCTGAGTATAATTTGATGTGCTTTTTGAAGCCCTTACATAGCTCTGCTTCAGGAGGGCCTATTTTTAGCTTTCTGATATGTTTGGTTGGTTGGTTGGTTAGTTTTTTGTTTGGTTGTGTTGTTGTTGTTGTTGTTGTTTTGGGGGATTTTTAATGCTATGAGGTTAGATTACCATCCTTAGTTACTAGTTGCTGTCCCTAATCCATTGGTAGCAAGGTGAAGCCAAAGACTCCTTCATCATGAGCCTGAGTAAGTGGAACTAGGTTCTCTTAATGCTGTCTGTCAACAGCAATTGAGAGGGGACTGAAGTTTCTATTTCTGAAATGAATTTTGAAAAGTAAGCTAGTCATCCAGCCAAATTCCAAATTGTGAGTTGACTAGCCAGCTAAATTCTGAATAGCTGTGTTGTTCATCTACGTACTTCAAACTGGTCCATAAAATCTGTGTTGCACTTTCTCCATTCTCCATCTCTAGGACGGTGTGTGTGTGTGTGTGTGTGTGTGTGTGTGTGTGTGTGTGTGTGTGGAGAGAGAAAGAGAGACCCCGTGCATGCATGCACACATGTGCCTTAATTTACACATTGGTCTAGACTTCTGTTATTTTCTCTCCTGTTCTTCTGTGCCACTCCCACCATGTTGTTATTTTTGTTGTTGTAATGCCTGAAGCCTTGACAGGGGGGTGCATAACAAATGCAGAGCCCTGTCTGTTTTTAATAGCAGTTCTGTTCCTATAAGTTTTCTCCTTACTTAAATTGACATATCTACTTCATCATTATTCATCCCTTTATCCTCTCGGTATTTCTTATATAGAACTTACTACCTAATACGTTGAGTGTATGTTCATCTGTTTTGTTTTTTAATGTAGACCTCATGCCTAGAAAGAAACCAAGTGCATATTCTTCAAACTAAGTGTACTGATAGTGAGTCTATGTATTCTTGAGACCCTTTATATCACTAAATGTCTTTCCTCCTTAAAAGAAATTCATAGCCAGGCAATAGTGGCACATGCCTTTAATCCCAGTACTTGGGAAGCAGGGGCAGGCAGATCTGGTCTACAGAGCGAGTTCCAGGACAGCCAGGGCTACACAGAGAAACTCTGTCTCAAGATTCAGACCACACACTTGGCACTTGTTCTTTTTGGGTTTTCAGAATAACTAAAAGGTTTGCACATACCTAAGATAGCATTAAATTGTTTTCACTATCTATGATACTCTCCACCCACCCCACCCCCAAAAATTGATCTTCACAACAGCTTCCTTATTTGGATCTCTTCTTATCTCCAATTGAAAGCAAAGAAAACAATCAATCAATAAATAGCAGCAAAGAACCTAGGCATCTAGACCATGACCACACCGCTTTGATATGTCAGAGGCAGGGATTGAACATGCACAGTCCGTTTTTAGCATCTGTGTATTTAATTTAAAGTAACAAGTTTATGCTAGACTGTGCAATACTGTATCACCTGTGTCTTCCATGGAGTATTTATTAATTGCTGATGCTCTCTCTTGTTTTGGTGGGACCACTAGTGTTATCACTATTCGGTAAGGACATGCAAGCCTAGCAAACGCTTTGCCAAAGTGTCCCAGATCCCTCACTTACTGAGCAGTGTAAACAAATGACTTCCTACTTGAGTTTCCCGATTAAAGTCCTGAAGCCAAAGGGAAGCTGTGACCTTATAATGTTAGACACGTTTTCTTCCGTGAAATAAGAACACATCATGGTTTTATATGCTGAGATACTCTATTAATATTTTCCCACTAACCTTGGAACTAATACCAAACAAAACTCCACCACATTTGTGAGCAAGTTCTACAAAGGGCCCAGCAGACGTGTTCTGCATAGCCACATAACATCTGTAGGTAAAACTTTACAAGCTACGATACCCAGACATCATGGGCTCGGCTCATAATTTTCTCAACCTTGCCAGACTGTAGTAACATTTATGATCTGGAGATTTATTGATTTTAGTTTTTATCCCTCTTATAATATGAAACTACCCTTTAGACCATTGACCCCTTCTTGTTATAATGAGAGTGGGATAAAGAATATTTATAATGCTACCCTTGGAAACAGGCAGGCTTTTTAAGGTGTTATAAAGACGTGCTGGTCATATAATGGCAGGGATTGTAACAGAGGTCATATAGAACAGCCATTTGACACTTGGAAATAGACCACATATGCTGATTAGATTTTTTTCCCTGTCTTATTATTTAGGTAACTTGATCATGTCCCATATTTGTAATTAAGCATTTAACTACTTAACCGAGTACATTTCTCTGAACACTGTAGCAGAGAAACTCAATGCTCTCCAAACAAAACAGGATGTCACCGCTGCAGCTCAGGATTATGCAGGGAAAGAGCAAAGTATCTGCCTTCAGATGGGGATTTAGCAAGAATGTGCTTCCATAATGACCTTGAAGGACTGGTGACAGAAAAAAACACATAATGCTTGAATCACCTTGAAGTCTACCTTGGGAAATAGGTGTGTGTACATCCCTGGATCTCTTTTCACTAAATTCTTCATCTAGAAACAAGTGAATCACATCTATCTGTATTTCACAGGAATATTATGATAAAAGAACAGATATGCTGGGAGTGAACAGTTACCATTGTTTGGGACATTTAACACGAGCAGTATTAAATCACATCTGTTGCTAACAGGTGACTGAAAAATCTAAGAAATTTTGCTTCTGCCTTCTGACCTGAAAACTAATTCAAGTAAAATTTATTTTAATCAAACCAATATGTGCAAATTGAAGGGTATACATGTATGGTTTTCGGGGGTAGGGTGTTGTTTGTTTTTTGTTTTTTATTTCTTTTTTATTTATTTTTACCAAAGGAACAGGGAAATGGTGGGTCTGACATACACTAGCAACCAGTAACATTGCTGAACCTTTGAGTTCCCCTACCCAATCCTCCTGACACATAAACCTGTCCTAGGGCCAGAGTAGTGACCTTTCCCCACCTTAAGAGGCCAGCTCCAAACTGTGCCCTGAGTCAGCTCACATGGCTTCTGCCCAGGACTTGGAGCAGTCTGCAGGTGGCAGAGCCAGCCAACTGAGCACTGGTTGGGAATCGTCACCGCGCTCTGTTCATGTGAGGGAGCCTCACGATGCATAAAGTCGTTCCTGTGTGAGGCTAAGGTAACGAGAGCACATCCCTGTGGTCCATTGTGAATATCAAGCAGGATCATTCCTGTAAAGTACCCTGCGCAGTCCTGGGGATTGCCTGGCACACATTAGTTATTAAGTACTTGACCGACCTAACTCTATTCTTAATTATTATTTTGTTAGCTTATCAGGGTTTCGTCCCATCTCCTAGACTTACACTTAAAGAGTCTTATGGACTAGTTTATATTTTTCAGTAGCTTGATTTCCACTATGCATGCTGATATTTATCAACCTTTCCAGCCAAAGGCATCTCTCATTCTCTCTGACTGACTGTCCATTCTCAAGCCTCATGTCTAAGTCCTAAGTCTCTCTAGGCCTCCCACTTACTAAATCTCAATGGATGACACCCACACATTACCCCTATCTCTTATCCAGACTTGGAAGACACATCAGATTTATTTTGTTGGTGGTGATGTTGGACTGGTTTTAGTTAGTTACACTGCTATCCAATCAGTTTTTAATCTGTAGAGCCCATCTCATGATTCAGTCTATGAATATTGGGGGTAAGGTACATGTGCAGATCAAATTTTTCTCTGTCTTATTACTTAGTTTCCAACATTAACATTCACAAACTGAACTGTTTAAATCACATTTCCAAGTGCCTTTTCCACAGTAACTGTCTCATTGGTACACTCCTCCTGAACACTGGTTTGCAGATTTGATCATTCCTGATTCAGCTCATTTTGCTGCTCCCACGTCTTGTAAATATCATAACACAACTGCTCTGCTGCTTTATGAATTCCACAACAGCAGAGGGTTTTTTTTTTTTTTTTCTGGACTGGCAAATTGAAACTTTAATGGCAAGCTTTTCCTGTTCCTGCCTAGCCAATGTGTTTTTTGAAAAGGCACAGGGATTTTTTTTTTCTTTTTTCTCAAATCCTCTCTGCAAGACCACTGCCAATAATTAGGCCATTCTAGCGTTTCCAGGATCCAGTCAGTCACACTGGTTGTTAGTGGTGTTGAGAATGCTCTCAAAACTTACGTATATTTGTATAATATATAGTGTACATTTGATTGTGTATATCATTGCTTCTCAGAAAGGAAGGGCTAACCTGAAATGAGTCGAGTGCTGTAGCTTGCCAGAAAAATGTGTCTAGAATCCAAATATACACAGAATGCGTAACAAGCCAAGAATGTAGTGCTTAGGAAAGCTGGCCTAGAGTCATACCTGCAACAGCTGGTGTCCCAAATCTGCTCATTCTCAGCTACGTGACCTTGGGCAAGGTGCTTAATCTCTCTAAGACACAAGTTCCCTTCTATATGAAATGGGCATTAGATGCATAAAACATAGCACTGCTCTGAACCTGCTGATTCTGGAATGCATCCACTCGTTCAGGTGTGGACACCTGCTCAGAAGCAGGAGGCTAGACTTAAAGGCATCACTGGAGTTAGCTAAGTTCCTTATTAACTAATTTGCTAAGTTCTTTATGTGTTCTGAAGTGTGAGCGATATATATATATATATATATTTTTTTTACTGAGAAATACAAACAGCTTTCTAAAATTCAGCTAACAAACAGAAAAATGGCCAGAGTCTCTAGAAGACAACATCACATCTCAGTGGTGCCCTGACATTTCCAAGGAACTCACCATCATTGCCTGGACAGAGTCCTCAAGCTCCAGAAGGATTTTGTCTATATACAACAACGGAGTCCAGACTCTAAGGCTGTAAAAAAACTTGCAGTTAAGTACCAGTCCCTGCAGCTGGAGAATATTCATTTTAGGCTTATAAGAACAAATCAGTAAGCCAACCAACCAAGCATACATACACATACCAATAGGTCTTCTAGAACATTGTGCCAATGTCACCAATATTTTAACCAAATAATTGGACCAGGTATCCAAAGCCTTTAGGATATCAACGGCAGTCCCATCCCTTGACAGATAACAGAGGCCAGGTAGAACATCCATTCAAGCGTTCTATTTTCTGAGATCCTTTCCCAGCATCCTCTCAGATCAGTGGTTTCTACACAGAACTGATTCCAATAAACTCAAAATAGCCAGGCAGTATTGAGTGGAAGCCCTGAGGTTCCAGAAACCTATTCTGAGGTCTCTACCAGGTTTCCACTCATTAAAAAATCAGCAGAACCACATAAAAAAAGCACCTTGATTATTCATTTTGACAAACCCAAGTGATTTGCCAGGATTACATCGTGATAGCTCAGTTCGGGGTACTGATCTGCAAGCATGGTGAAGGCTCCTGTTTTATATCATTCATACATTAAACAAAAAGGAAAAATTTGCAATGCTACATACTCTCAGAGGTGTAAACTTGCAGCTACTACGAAGCCTAAAATAATTCTGTGCTCACTAGAGCAGGTCTCCTCTACTGAAGGTTTGCTTTGATCCAAGATCTCATCAGATGCTGTGTGTGCATCTCTTTATTTGCACCCTCGAACACTCTAATGAACCAACCAGTACTTTTATCTCCGTTTACAAAATGATGAACACCTTGGTGGCAAGGTAGTAAGCAATAAAGTAGCAATTAAAAGACAATTAACTTCGGATTCTGTCTACATAGCTCTCCAATTCTCCAACAATGTCCCTCCTGTAAGGAATATGTGCAGATCATGGGTAGTACTGAGAGCTAATGATTATCATATTTAAAGGGATTTGGTGACTAGCTGGCATCTTGAATGTTAGATCTGGGTTTTTTATGTTTAGATGGTATGAAAGGACACATTTAAAATGGGAGAAAATACCAATCAAGTACAACATGAAAAGTGAACGTTTAAAAAAAAATTAAGAGACTAGGTCTGGGCATGGTGGCTTATACCCATTATCCTGAAAATTGTGAATCTGAGGCAGGAGGAGTGTTATTTGTTAAGACTAGCCTGGGCTGCACAGTGAGTTGTAAGTCAAACTGGGCTACAAGAAGACCCTGTTTTAATAACAAAAACAAACAAACAAACTGGAGCCTAGAGAGATGGCTCAATGTAGGCTGTGGTGAATGTGAAATGTCTCTCTTATAAGAAGACTCATATTTTTGAACACCTGATGCCCAGCTGGGAGTGATGTTTGGGAAGGTTGTGGAACATTTAGAAGTCAAAGGGCTATTGGAGGAAGTAGGTCACAGGTAGCAGCCTTGGGTCTTAACAGGCTATATTCACTTTCTGCTCACTCAGCTTCCTTGGTATAGATGACCAGCCTTCAGCTCCTGCCACCATGCCTTCCCTGCCTGCTGCTTTATTTTCTCTGCCATGATGGATTGGATCACCCTGCAACTGTAAGCCAAAAAAAAATTTTCCACAAAAAAAAAAAGACAGAAATTAATTGATTGGTTGATAAAGGGAAGGTGAAAAGAAGAGATCATGGAGGAAGGAAAGAATAACATTCTAGGAAAGACATCTGATTAAAATGCAAAATGCTGATATGGATTGTTTAAGAATAAATACAACACTGCATGGCTGGCCTGATTTCCCCAGTGCCTGTGTTGCAGAGCCTTTGTCTTGTCCATTATTACACAATATGTTCTGTCTTCTTTTCTGGGTCAGTCTTGTTCTTTGCTTTAAGAGTCAAATTTTTTTTATCAATGTCTTTAGTAATACTTTTCCTATTCTTATTTTAATATCACTTCCAAAACTTATTCCCTGATTCTGTGTGTGTGTGTGTGTGTGTGTGTGTGTGTGTGTGTGTGTGTGTGTATCTGTGTGGTATATGTACATGTCTGTGTGTTTGCATGTGTGTAAAGGTCCAAGGTTAATGTCAGGAGTCTTCCTCAGTTGCTTCACCCTTGACCTAAGATCTAGACAGCCAGCTTGTCCTGCTTTCTTAGTGGTGGTATTACTGGTGGGCCCCAACATCTACTTGGCATTTATGTGGGTTCTTGGAATCTAAACTCCATTCTTGCATGCCCCTAAACATGTTGCAGGTATGGCTTTTGTCACCTGCTTATCAGTAGGCAGCAGAAAGGAGAGAGGCTATGTCTACTCTCAGTGTTCTGGACTATGAACATCTGAAATATTATTAACCTAACATTCAGCACCAAGGGGGCTTAGACAGGGGAGCTAGCCTGAGATGGCCACCACTCTGGTGCCACTAAGACCTGGGGGGGTGGGGGGGAGGGGAGGTCAGACCATGCTCGGGAAGACCCCTTCCCAGTGCCATAATGAGCAAGCAAGGCAAAGTGCTCTTGAGACTACTCCTGAGATGACCCCAGACTCTCAGAGACCCAAGGTACCACTAAGAGGAACAAATAAGTGGTGGGGAAATGGAAGAGAAAGAGAAACAGAAAGATGTGGGCACAATGAAGAGAGGCAGAACTGAAGACTCGAGGGTAGTGAGGAACAGCTTGAGTGGTCAATTGTCACCTGCGACCATGGTGCCTTCATGGCCTGAGCTGCCAACAGGGGATTTGTTTGGGCCCTGCAGCAGCAGGACCCTGTTACCACCAAAAGACAGGCAGACATCCCTGGTCTACACTGCCTCCTAGGGACATGTGATGTCTGAGGAAGGGCTCAGCAGAATTGGCCCCCACCTTTCACCTGGGCATCATGGGAAAGCTGGCCCTGGGGGCATGAGAGTAAGGGAGTTGGCCATGCCCCTAGCTGCTGCAGTACTTGGGAAAGTGTGTCTCAAACACTGTAGGAGTTGTGGGTGAGCTGACACGTAAGGATGTGAGCTTGGGAGAGCTTGCCCTACCCCTCATCTCCCATGTGATGGTGTGGACAAGGAGAGATATTCTCCTCTCACCTCTCCCCTCATCACCTGTGGCAAGCGGGAGAATGGGCCCTGATAGAGTCACAAGAGCAGGAGAGCTGGCCCTGTCTTTTACCTGCTGAAACACTCAAGGAGCAGGCCCTGTACCTCACCTGGGCATCACAGATGAGCTACAAGATCTCCACGGCACAAGGCAATAACAGGATATCTGAGAGGAGGATCAGGGAGGTTCCAGTATCGAGAGAGTCGAAGAAGCCAGAGCTCTCGTGTCAGACCAAGGACTCATTGCAATAAACATTTACAGGCAAAGAAGTGTGGACAAAAGGGGCACACGGTGGCACACTACAGCTTCCATAACCGGGTAGTTTTCCTTTGTTGTGGGGCATGTGGCAAGGGTAGAGGGTGGGTGGGAGAGGAAAGGGAGATGAGTGAGATTAGGGTGCATGATGTGAAATTCACAAAGACCCAATAAAAAGTCTAAAAAAACAAAACCTTCATTCTTCATGCTTGGACAGAAACCACTTCATTGTCACCACGCCATCTCCCCAGCCCCTCTCTGATACATTTATTCTTGATTTTTCATGGGTCTAATACTTTTTTAGATTTAAGTTTATATTACTGGCTTTATCATTTTATCTTTTACTTCAAATTATGTTTTATGTCTTTTTTTTGTTTGACGTTGAGCTTTATTAAGAATGTTATTTTTTTTTTTAATTTTCCTACTTTGTGTGCATTTCTTTTAGTTTGATCTTACTCTCATTTTTATTCAACCTAAAATTTAATCTTACTTTTGTTATCTGAACATATACTCACTCTCTCACCATTCTTTATTATACTATCCCTTGTTTTTCTTTGTTGTTTTTCTTTTTTCATAGCATCTATCAAGTCTGTGGCCAGAAAAGAAGTACGAGAATACAGCACACTTTAACAGAAGTGTCTGAAGGCCATCCCCAGCCTTCTTCACCCCTACCTGTCCCTGTGTGCACTCTATGACTTTGACAAAATACCTGAAGTAAGTGTCTTATAAAGAAGGAGGTGTTCACTTGGCCCTCAATCAGAGGGTTTGGTCCTTGGTCACTTTACTCTGTTGTTTGGGGGCTTTGGTGACACAGTATATCCAGGCAACAGTGTATGATGGGAGGGGCTTTTCCAAAAAGAATGACCAAGGAGCAAAGTAAAGGTTCAGGGTCCCAATATCTCCTTCAGATGCCTGTCTCCCATGACTTCCTTTCCTTCCAGCTGGGCTCCAGGTATTAAGTTTCTGCCACTCCAGCCCCCACTGACATTATAACTAACACTAACCTACTCCAAACTACCCCTAAATACTTTCTCACTGACTCCACCAGCCTGCCCACCAGCATGTTGGATCTTTAAAAATCTATTCGTAGGAGTCCCCCAAACCCAGGATTGTCTTTATGCCCCCTCACCCTTAGGTTAAGAAGGGTTGTGGTGGGTTTATTTTTAAACTATTCTATTTTGTTTCTTTTTCTGCTTGTATGTTTTTAACTGCAATGGTTTTTTCAGTAGGTCCCTGAGGGTGACAGTGACATTTGTGTTTCCCCCAACACACACATACACACACACACACACACACACACACACACACACACACACACACCACAAATTCACACATGCACATACATGCAGGCACAGACACAAAGTCTTTATTTCTCACAGAGAGGAATGTAGGTGATGATCTTGATTTCCTGAGGGCACTGCTACCCCCTACCCAGGCCAGGGTCATTATACGCACCTCAGGACTCTTGGCTGCTTGCTTGCTGCTGCTCTCAACCCCAGGTTAATTTTTATTAAATACCTCAGGACCTTTGCCAGTCTTGTTGTGAAGAGCCCACAAGTAGAAGAGTCCCCTCTTACCGTCTTAAAACCTCAGCTGCTTACTTTCTTCGTGCATTTCCTTGTGTCTGTCTCAGTGTGACAATGTTCATTTTCTACATCTCTCCAAAAGCCTCAGTTCTCTGATGGAAAAAAAAAAGTCCTAAATTTACAGTTTGTATGATTTGTTTGGGTGTGTGTGTGTGTGTGTGTGTGTGTGTGTTGGGGGGGGGGCAGGGGATCTTTTATTCCTGGCACTTTCCCATATTCTAAGGATACATTTAGGAAGTGCTCAGAATACACATTTTTGGCTGTAAACATAATACAAGTTTCTTGGAGCATCCTGGAAAATAAAGGATGATAAAAACAAAATGGAAGTCCTCTACAGCAATTCTTACACAGAGATGAATGTGTTGATACATTTTAGAAAGCTTCAGACAGACTTTGCTTTCTTTACAGACAATCTCTGCTTATCTCTCATTTCTACTTTAGTGAGAGATGCATTTCCAAAGATGAATTTTAAATACGATACGAAGATCTGGAACTCAGAGCTAAAGGCTGATTAAGTCAACCAATATCATCCATTATGAACTCAAAAGTTTCCTTGAATTATTCCTTCTAAAGAAGTATATCTGAAAGTAATTCGGTATTAGTTACACTTTCATGGGACTGGGAATGATTTGGACCTAATCTAAATAGATAAAAAGAAAACAATTATTTTCCCTTATGGATCTGAACCCAGATTTGCTTGATTTAAAATTTTGGCATGCGATGTCCTTAGTGACCCTTTAAAAAGTTCCTAATTGAATGGCTTTAAATACTATTATCCCAAACAACAAAAGGAAGTGTGTCTCAGCACAGACTTGTTAGAAAGTGGTCTCTTCACTGGGTCCCATTTTTAAGGCCCAGGATTTGGAGCTGTTTTAAAATGCTATTTAAAACTCTTTATTGGGCAGGAAAATATATTTAACAATAATTTGATCATTATTTTAGGTTTACATTGCTTTACATTTAGTTTACATACAAAATGCTTTGCTTAAAACATTTTCAGACTTAAATAGCCTCATTTACACTGATTATAGATTTCCAATCAGTGAACAGTCTGCGTGCTAATAATATTGCAGTTGTGAGCTACTTTTAAGTGTGCAGTCATAAGCACTTAGTTGGTATTTCCTTTTCTCTTGCTTGAGCCTTATTTCATTCTTTCAATAATGAAATTTTTTGTGTGTTGTTATTTGTTTGGCTGGTTGGTTGGTTGGATGGATGGTTGGTTGGTTTGGTTTGATTCGTTTTGTTTTTATTGGTTTTGGTTGGTTGTTGTTTATGATTATGATAAACGTGTTTCAGAAACTGTAAGATACAACCTCTTGCAGTTATCCAGATTACTACTAATGAATCACACACACATACACAACATACACGTATACACACACACACATACACACACACAAAGAGAGAGAGAGACAGAGAGAGAGAGACAGAGAGAGACAGACACAGACACAGAGAGAGGGGGAAGAGGGGAGGGGGGAGGGAGGGAGGACACCAAAGGGACTTACTCAACTTTTCTTGCATCAAGTTATGTCAAAAGAGAGTCACAGTACCCTGGAAGGGCAGGCAGGGTACTGTGAAAACATAATGACCAATGATGGGGAAGTTCAGGCCACTACACTTGTCCTTGGCCATGTAGAATGAAAACAAAGGGGATGGATGGGAAGAGAAGGTGAAGGTGCCAGGAGGGCACAAGTATGTCTTCATGTAACTTAGACATGAGTACAACTACTACATACCAATTTTAAACCTAAGTTCCCTGTAAGGAGGAAAACTATATTTTTAATCCACTTTTTATCCGAAGAGCATGAGGCTCAGTCTGGTCTCATTCTGTCTCTCACACACATTCATTAATTCTGTTAATTTACAAGTAGTTACAATAATAGTTATTAAGATGCCTGCTAGATCCATGTATTTATTACTAAATTCTCTAATATGTTATCCAGGGAATTACTGTGGTAAAGGCAATGGATGATTCTGATGCTGTTTGATGTTTGACCAGAGTACACAGGAATTATGACCCTGACCTACAGTTTACCCCAAAGAATTACTTACACAAGGAAGGAAAAATCAAATTATTACTTCCTTAATTAATGCACCCATACATTCAATCTCTCAGCTCTGATAAAAATTGGCTTGGAAGCAGACAGATCCTGAGTTCAAGGCCAACTTGGACTACAAAGTGAGACGCTGTGTCAGAGAAAGAAAGAAAGAAAGAAAGAAAGAAAGAAAGAAAGAAAGAAAGAAAAAAGAAAAAGTTAAGATATTCAACTTAAACCTTAATGCTTAAAACAAAGTCTTCTTTATGCCATACCCTTAGGACTTTCTGCTCAAACAAATAATATAAAATAAAAGCAGGTATCCATTATCTATAGAAAGGGAAGAAGACACATAGTCTTCATCAAGCAGAAATCTACTTAGCATTCATTCACAAAAAGAAAAAACATTTTAAAAAGTTAAGATATGCAGAAGAGTCTAACTATCTATACAAGAACCCTATCCTTGGCGACCATGGTAGAACATTTTTTCTTCTCTTTAGTAACTGGGCTCATTGCTTCTTAGACAGAGAAATGAAGAAGAAAGAGAGTGTGTTCCCTTATTATAAGAACAATATTGGAAGCTTTCCTCTCCCCAAAATAACTGTGAACAAAATTGTCAAAACTGAAAACTTCACAGTCATCACTAATATGAAACTGGAGTAACAAGAGTTCTGCAAACAGCAGCATGATGATTCAAAACCAAGAACACATATTTAGTTTTTTATACTGCTCCCCTCCCCAACACACACTTTAGGACAAATTAATTGTATAGCCTAAATAGGTTATTTAAGTTGGGGCTTCACAGTCCACATTTTAACTAGAAACACACACACACACACACACACACACACACACACACGTCATTTTCTAAAATTTATGAATTTTGTTAAAATTGTGTAAATGCTCCAATTTTCCAAATATAACTGAAATAGTACATTGAAAATCTATGAAATAAAGATCCTGAAATAATAAATTCAAGTCCAGCACTTCTTTTAAGGAAGTTGGTATTGGCTTCACACTAGAAAGAATCAGAGACATCTTCGGAAAAAAAATCTTTACCAACTGTCAAAGAGATGATGTAACTAAATATAAGTAGACAAGTCTCAGAGACATCACCATTTCCTGTGTTAAAAACTAACCTGACACTCTGGAGAACAATGCAGGAGGATTGCTATCAGTGTGAAGTCAGTTTGTTCTCTACACAGAGAGTTCTGGCTAGCCTAGTCTATATAGCAAGCTCTTGTCTCAGAAAAACTAGGAAAAACAAACAAAAAATTAAACTAATGACAACTGCCAAAGCAGTGGGTAGACTCTGTTTCCAGAGATCCTTTGAGTCTATCTGCAGAACACACTTATTCCTGGGTACAGTGCCAGAGCTGTTAATGCTTACACAAGGCACTCTACTTGCTCCTCTAATCACTGGCTGAAACTACACAAGTGTCCCTTCTCTGGGGAACATCCTTTGGATGTCTTGTAGTGAAAGAGTGTCTCTCCTCTTGAGACCAATGACAGCTGAAAATACAAGAGACCAGACCAACCCTCTGCCTCACACTGAGGACATCTCTGTGGCTCATTTTGCATCCTGTGGCTTTCCCCTGGGACCATGCAGAAGCTATTTCAGATCAAAAATGTTCTTGGTCCACTTTCCTCTCTCACTGCTCCTCTTCTTTTGAGCATTCTCCATTAATGAAACACTTGATAGAAACCTCCATCTTGTGTTTGGGGACAGAAATCCAACCTAACTTCAAAACTACAAGGCTGGTGGTCGATCATAAGCTTGGGTTCAGCTCCTTTGTGAAAGGAGAAATGTCTCCTTTTCAGAGGAGGAGCTAGACCAGTGACATCATAGGAAAGGATGCCTGAGGACACCTCCATGGAAGATGTTTTCTTTTGTTCTCTTCTTATAATTAGAATAAGAAGACATGTAATGTCAGGTTCAGAATAAGGGATCAAAGAAAAAAGCCAAAAAATTCACCTGCTGTGTCGTTAGATCTTACACACACACCAGAGAACTCTTCTATAGACCACTTTAATTCATCCTAAAGGGAGACCACCTGGAAATGTGGAATTCAAATCAGAATTTGGAGGTAGTATAAATTTGCCTAGCCCTAGAGAATCTTTGAGTACCAGCTTTCCCTGTAATTACTGAATAGTTGGGCAGCTGGTCAGAGCCTGTTGTTTGGATTTCTGGGGAAATGTCCCTATATCATTTACATATGAGCTAATAACAACTAGTGCCCCAAATCAGACAGACACAGAATAACATGACTTTATAAGCTGATTGGACCAAACCAGTGGTTTCATCTGATTCATTGCCCAGCTTATGACTGGCCTAGAGATATAAAACTGAGAGAGAAGAACTCCATGACTAAGATCCATAGAGAAATCTGGACTGGGAAGAGAGAGTTAATCTGTATCCATCTGGTTTTTATTTCTCTCTGCACACTCCATCAGCCACTACAAAATATCCCCATGTGTTCCTGGGTACTGCTGAGCCAGACATCTGGAAATAAGCACCCTTGTTTTTAAACCGTGATAACAATGGAAGAATTAGAGAAATTACGTTAAATGCTTCATTATTCTAATGGGGAAAAAAACTCTAGCCATGAGAACTATACTCAGGTCACCACTAGAAAGCATGATTGCCATACTCTCTTGTCCCAATTCAGAAATCTGACTCTGGCATTTTGAATGTGGAGGCACAATTTGTTAGGTGATTTAAAAAAAAAAAAAAAAAAAAAAAAAAAAAAAAAAAAAAAAAAAAAAGGCCAAAACCAAGCAGAGTTCTAATTGAGAAATGGAAAGCCAAGTCAGGAGTTAAGGACCTTCAGGCTAACTCCAATAAATAGAAAACACCAATGGAATTTTTTTTAATACCAAAAAGAAAACATTTGAACAAATAGGACTCTATCAAACACATGTGCATGCTCTTAATTGTGTTGCCTCTGAGCTAAAACCGCTCCCCAGTCTCAGCTTAATCACATTCATAAAGTCACCAGATTTAAGCCTGGGCAGGAATTTTGAGCTTATCATGGATAACTCATTGATTTTGTTCCGAGTCTCAATGGCTCAGAGGTCTCTGCTCTGATGAGAGCCTAGGGCATGAGGGAGGGTAGCCTCAACATGATATGGCAATGCCCCAGAGCTCACAGTCATCGACAATGCTAGCTCCCTTAAAATACTAAAAATATCTTAACATAAAGGTACCAATGGCGTCCATTCTCAAGTAACGTATTCAGCACAGAGGCAACCACATTGCCTGTAATTTCTGCCTCTGTTTTAGAGCATAAGTAGAACTATTGATTTTCTCCATTGTAACAAAATTATGTTGTAACAAAATAGCACAATTGAAATTTTAAATAATTTCTATTGAATTAAAGCACAGTAATTTTAACTTCTTGGTAAAAGTTATCTTCAGATCAAAATCAGGCTGCCTGCCCACCACAGCCTGTGTGACAGGTACAATTCAAGGAGTCACAAAGGCACTAGCCTCAAGTCTAGCCTTTATTCTGCCTATTGCCAGAAAGTAACTTAACTCTGAAATCGGTCTTCACATGCTTTCTCCAGCATGGAGATTGGACTCTACTGGGCTGCCTCACCAACACCAATGATGTAAGAATTCATGAGTTATATCTCCTCCAGATGCAGGACTGCAGCAGAGTCACTTCATTATAATTCTGATTCAGGAGGATAGTTGACAAAAAAAAAAAGGTAAAAATAAAATTAAACAAAATCACGAGACTCCACTCGGGTGCCATCCACTTCCATGCTATTCCAGTAGGTGAACACTTGTCCTACCCTCCTGACACCAAATAAAAATGGATTTCCTTGTACTTGCTCGGGGTTGCCAGGTCTCCTTTGCTCCATTCAGTAGATGCCATCCAAAGGTGTAAATTCACCTTACATCTATATTCTTTCTACTCTATGAGTCCCCTTTGTGGATTTTAATAGGGATGAAAATAAAACGAGCCTGCATCTGGGTGGAGCTAATGCACAAAGTCGATTCTTTAGGGTTTTCTAGACATTCAAAAGAAGAAAAACATGGATTCCAACTCCTTTGCTTTGGAGTCTTGTTTTGGAAAATTCCCACAGAAGCACTGTGATTCCCTCAGTCAGCACAACGCACTGCATGACAAGTATTCCTCAGAGCAGGTAAAGGCCAGGCATAGACTTCGGGAAACTGACGCGGGTCCTCACACTCCATGCCCACTCACTAGCAGACGTGCTCTCATGGGCTTTCCTTCACCTTCTCTTGCCCCTTCCAGTCTTCTCCCTTGGCAAAAGTCATGGATCTTTTAAAACTTCCAACTCTGCTCCCAAGTCCTGCTTTAGCTCAGCCTCAAGGATTCCTGTTGCTTTCAAAGATAACGTTCACAGGCTGGAGACTTGACCCAGAGGTATGAGCACTTGCTGCTCTTGCAAAGAACTGGGGTTTGGTTCCCAGCACCAACAATAGACTATTTATAACAGCCTTTAACTTCAGCTGCAGGAATCCAACACTCTCTTCTGACCTCTGCAAGCATGCCTACACACACACATAAAATAAAAAATGTTTAGATATAATGTTCATCAACATATTACAGACCATACATGAGAATCCCACATTTGTCATTCTTTATATCAGGAGCAAAACAAGGGTTTCTACTATTCAGTAGAATACTGGGAATCTAAGCCAGAGTGATTAGGGAAGAAAACCAAGTAAAAGTTATCCAAATTAGAAAAGATGATGTAAAATTGTCATGTTTGCAGATGGCATGACCTTATATACAGAAAACCTTAATGGCTCCATCCAAAAGCTATTAAACTAGAAAACCAACTCAATAATATTGTAAAACACAAAATTGACATATATTAGTTGCCTTTCTATATACTGTAACAAACTACCCAAAAATGAGGATCAATCCTACTAATATTAGTACCAAGACAATAAAAATACTTAGGAATCAATTTAGCCAAGGAGATAAAATATCTAAATACCAACATACATGATTTTATGCAAGAAACTGACAATAAAGATAAATGAAATAATGTCTCATGCTATCCTGAGTCCATGGATTACAGTAATTGATATTTTTAAATGTCCACATCGCCCAAAGTAATCTATAGATTCATTCTAATTCCTAACAAAATTTCAATACAGTTTTCATAAAAGTAGCAGCAAAAAAAGTTCTAAAATTCTCATGGAACCCCATAGAGCCCTAGGTAGCTAAAGCCATTCTCAAAGAGAAAGCAGAACGTTTCACTTACTTGATTTTAAAGTATATAGTAAATCATGGCAACCCAAACAAAATAGTACTGGCCTGGAAACAGACACATTAGAACCATGGAACAGAATGAAGTGCCCAGAAATAAACCCTTACATAGTTCAGCTAAATGATATTTGACAAGGTCATGAAAAAAACTCAGTGGAGAAAGGACAATGTATTCAATAAATGGTAGTCTTAAAGACCTGATATCTTCCTGAAAGAAGGAGAAATTAACCACAAACGTACTGAAGTGCTGATTGCAGCTATAAGAAAACATGGCAGAAAATCTCTTTGAGTTTCGCCTTTCATCTTGACAATGAGTTTATAACCAAACCCCAAAGCACAGAGACAAGAGCAAAGGTGATGAGTAGAAACTTATCCAATTAGAATACTCTCTGTGTTAAAGAAACTCAGCAAAATGAAAGGGGTGTGAAATGGAAATGGAATAATATTATCAAGTGCTAGGAATTTAGAATAGCTCAACAAGAAAGGAATCAACAGGCAGAAGAAAGGCCAGTACAAATAAATAAGTAAATAAATATTATAAAGACAGACGTAACACAGTTCTGTGAAGATGCAAATTGAAGCTACAGGTTTTATTGGGGTTACTAACAGGAAGTGGGGGTTACTTATTGAAACAGGGATGGCTCAAAAGCGGGGGGGGGGGGGGTTACTTAAAATCCCATTCCAGCTCACAAAAACAGCAACCCTGACCCGGCTGCTGGTGGCGCAAGCCTTAATCCCAGCACTGGGGAGACAGAGGCAGGAGAGTCTTTGTGAGGTCAAAGCCAAACATGCTCTGGTCTATAGAGCAGGTTCTAGGACAGCTAGGGATACACAGAGAAACCCTGTCTTGAGGTGGGGGCGGGGGAGGGGAAGCTGCAACTCTAGAGCTCTCTATACAGCCTTCAGTCAGCTCCACAGGTGGAAAGTCTCTCTCCTACAGTTCAGGCTGGTCAGAGTCTACTCCCTAAGCGGTTTTCCCCAGACAAATAACAGTCGTTTACTTCCTGAATTCTATGAGTTTCCTCCCCCCCCCCACCTCCGGCCCCTAGAATGATAGTTTCAATATAGAGGAAACGTCCATGTAATTATCTTCACTTAGATTTTTATACTTTTACTGTACTGTATGTACATATTTATGACATAGATAAAGCAATATCTGCTTAATAACAATTCTCTCCCATTTTAGCAAGTATATTTATGCTCAGTATTACTGGGGTTAGCGCATCCTCTTCTTAGTTTAAGACCCACAATAGAGTCTTCTACAGAGCTCATGCCATGAGCATCAGGTCTCTGAGGAGCCTTCAGCCCTTCCTTCCCATCTCTTCACTCACAGCTGTATAACTCGATTGCTGTGCTACTTACAGACACAAAGTTGCACCTGTATATAAGCTAAGTGAGACAACAGCAATACATGTCTCTAAATCGTTATCTTCCTCCCCAGTGTATCAGAGAATTTTAGCTCCCTGTGATTTTACATAAGTTCATTTGAACAATGCAGTTGGGTTTTTTTTGTTTTTGTTGTTGTTGTTTGTTTGTTTGTTATTTTCGAGACAGGGTTTCTCTGTGTAGCCCTGGCTGTCCTGGAACTCACTCTGTAGACCAGGCTGGCCTCGAACTCAGAAATCCCCCTGCCTCTGCCTCCCAAGTACTGGGACTAAAGATGTGCGCCACCACTGCCCCACTGAAAATGCAGTTTGGAAATTTTTTTTTCCCCAAAAGATTTTCTCCAACTCAAAACATAAAGATGAGAAAATAGAAGTGTAAAACTGCAATAAAGCATTGAATCAAAATGTATTTGTTCTGTTCTGGACCTTAAGGATTGCTTAGGGAGACCATAGCAACCTTCAGAGAAAAAGAGCACTTTCAGTGTTACTTCTGGTATCCTTCCCCTGTCCTGAGCCCAGGTCAGTCACAGGGAGTCCTAGCTGGCACTTTCCCCTTGAGATATGCTGTGGGGGAAAGACAGTGCTCAAACTGCCCCCACCTTGCAGATTCCATCACCAGCAACTAGTACATGAATCGCCTTCTACTCAGGCAATCGAAAGAGAAAGTTGAAAAGGAAACTCAGAGATTAAGTTTCCATGTGTGTCTCCATTCACAACAGATGGCCTCCACACCAACAAGCTTTTACATTTGGTGATCTCCAGATGGGCAAATAAAATACCATTTTGATCTGATTGTAACTTTGGGAGTAGGGTGTTACATTGTTTCAATCAAACAAAAGGAAAATGAATTTTCTCTAGCACAGTCTATACTGAAAGAATAAACACTAAGGCTTCACAGGGGTTCTAGGTAGAAATGTAATAGTTTCCACTGTGGCATAAGGTTTATCTGTTACAAGCCTTGGGGGAAGAAATCTATAAATAACTTTGAAGCAGCTTTGATAGGTTTTGTATGAGAGGATAGGCTATGGTATATAGTCAAAGAGAAACTACTTGGCAAATCTTATAAAAGTCTTATCAGGTGGACTGAGAAAATGGTCCTATTTTCATGGTCTCCTTAAAACATTAATGTTCATTATTATCTATGTAAACTTACCTTTTTCTTCTCTCTTCAAGCAATCAGTTTTCCTTATTAGTCTTTAAGTGGTTGCTTTCCCTTTTTGTTTTTACAGTTAAAGCCACAGCCATATTATCTGGTGCCTCTTTGATTTACATGGCACAGTGAACAATTGATGTCTTGCCTTTGATTTGGTGTTTCATTCTGCTTCCCACCTGGGTCAGCCTCCCAGTGTTCATTTCAGTTATGTGACACCCCTATCATCACCACACACGTGCACTCACAGAAACACATGAGTGCAAGACCCCTCGCATGCACGAGCACACACACACACTTTTTTTTTTTTTTTTTTAATTTCAGTGAGTGTTCCAGGACTAAAGCCCAGGACTCTGACTACAGATTTAGATATTCATCTGGAAAACTAATGTTCTGGGTAAACTTAAATTCTAAACAGTAACTGTTCTGCCTTGGAGTGAGAACAAAAATAATGTATGTTTTTAATTGCATACTTAGGTTTAAGTATCCTTGGCTTTGCATTCAAACATCTAATTGATGCCTACATCTTTAAACGAAGCAACCTGGCCCAGTGCAAAACATTTAGTCAATTGTTAATTCATAATTATTTAAAGATTTTTTTGTTGTTGTTATATGAGAAACTCTAAATGTTTAGAATATGGGAGTGTCTGCTGGCAACAGTAGAGTCCAGAAAGGTAGAGAAAGAGCTCTGCCTATGTAACAGCGTAATAAAAAGCAGTGTCATTTACAGACATCCATCAGCTCTAGAGTCTAATAGATTGGATTCTAATTCCAGGATCTAAGCACCTGAACAGCAGCCTCTGGGAAGTTATGGCTTCTTGCAGCCCAGATATCCATATAAACCGAAAAGAAAAAAAATAATGGTATACACAATGTATCACGTTGCATAAGAGTTAAATGGGACACTCGTGTGAAGCTTTTTACAAGTTCAACATGTGCTTCCACAACACGGTTATGAGCCTCTTTCTTGCCAGTTCATCTGTCTTTTAGACACCCAGAAGATTGGGGCTCTGGCTCCGAAACAACAGACGAGGTTGAAAGAAACAAATCGAGGGTACTTCATCATACCTTTGGTTTCCTGTGATGACAAAGGCCCTCTTGCCACAATCTCCCATTAATCCCATATTTCAGCTGCATCGAAATTTGTATCCTTCCAGTACATCGTCTGTTCTTTATACTGTCTGAGTCCATTCCACTCTCTCACCTGTAGCCCTGTCCCCCTTTCCACAGCTCACGAACTTACAAGTCACCTGGTGATGGTCCAGCAAAGGTCACCTGGTTCTGACACACATCACCAGAATTGACACGGCTGCTTTTGGTTGTCTGCACCTGTGTCTCCTTGCTAATTTGTCACCTGCTAGTGTTCCTTTCTAAAAACCATCCTTCAGCCAAAATGGCACACTAAGGAGTGTGCCTAACTGACCCTTGACCATAGCGATTTAAGATAAGAAGCTGACTACCTCACTATAGCACACCTATGTCCTTGACAGACAGTTGGATCTGCAAATGCTGTCAAGATGTCCCAGCTCACTGATAATCCAGCATACCAACTGCACTTTGGGTCTCTATTGTTGCCTGCCTCATCCCCACTATACATAATTTTTTGCTCACTTGACACTTTTCCATTTTATACAGGCTCTTACTATAGGTAGCCCTGGCTTGACTGGGACTTGCTAGGTAGACCAGACTAGGATTGATCTCACTTTAGATCCATCTTCCTCCATCTCCTGTGTGCCACCAGACCCAGAATCTTTTCATTTGTTCTAACATCATGATATGTGGAGTATTGTTTCCAAGAGAAGTGATCACTTGGTTACCTGTTAAGAAGTGTTCTTTCAACCTTTAAACTATCTCTATCAGGGATAGACCATTCAGCAATGCAGGGAGATTTTGGAACATTTGAAAAAATTTACCAGGAGCCCAGGGTAATGACAGATGGAGCACCAGGAGTAAGTTCAAGCTCTTAGAATGTACACACTGTTTCCATTGTTTCCGTGCCTGCTGTGGAAGATGAGCATATTGAAGGTAGAATTGTGGTATGTATAAGATGAGTGTGCAGTGTAAGGCATGACACATTACGAAAGACAGGCTCATTTTCGACACCCCACTCCTGGCCTGATCAGTTTTTCTCTCAAGTCTACGGCAAGCGAGGGGGCAGTTATGAATGCCCAGCATCTTCCCCCAATACGCATTCTTGTCCCAGAGAGCAAGTTTCCTTACAGTATGCAGGAAGAGAAGGCTGTCAGCACTCTGAGTAAAGAGAACACAGGATTTAATCTCCTGAGAGAAAATTCCAGTGAGGCTGAAACAACATGCCATGAGTGTCCTGTGGAGAAAGGGGCTTTTCCCTGCAGATGGATGAGCAAAACCTCAGTAATAGTTTAGAAAAGAGTTGAGAACAACTTATGAAAAATTGGGAAGAATTTCATGCAAAATACTTGAGTGTCATAAGAGGAACTGAGTGATGTGTTTCCTGTCAAAGAGTGGCACCTGGGCTTCTCCTGGAAGAGGATGGGCACCTTCCACTTCAGTTCTGTTCCTCCTGTGATGGCTCTACTTCTTAGGCGTATAGGGTGGGTTTGGAACCCAGTTACATTGCATAAGCTTGCCTTTTACATTGTGTGTGTGTGTGTGTGTATGTGTGTGTGTGTATGTGTGTGCACGTGAACCCCTGTGTGTACACACAAGCGGACACTTCACCCATCACTGAAAATGGCTTCTTTTTATTATCCTGATTTTTTTCATGGTTTCCAAATTGCTTCTTTTTGCAATTAGTAAATACCTCACTCTGAGTCTCTAAACGCTGGGTCCTACCAGAGTCCAAGCAACTTTGAACTCTGCACACAGTTTATCTTAATAGTCAGAGATGGTTTATTAATGGCAAAGAGGCTTTGGGCATACAAGTTTACAGTGAATATTACAAGACTATGTAAGCTTCTTCCAGTCGTGCGCACCCACACTGATGATGGGGGTGCAAATTCCAACACTGCATAAGGCTTGCTGCTTATTCTGTAGACGTCTCAGATGGACCAGCAGTCAAATTGCCATATCTGAGCACTTCATACTTTCCTAGAATTTTGTGAATTTTAGAATATTTATATAGAGATTCTGTATAAAAGATGGTT
Organism: Arvicanthis niloticus; assembly: GCF_011762505.2. Taxonomy (NCBI): domain Eukaryota; kingdom Metazoa; phylum Chordata; class Mammalia; order Rodentia; family Muridae; genus Arvicanthis; species Arvicanthis niloticus. Next base: position 9,045,184 of record NC_047678.1, on the reverse strand, counting down.
CTATTAAAAAATCAGGATAGGCCTGAGTGAGGTAACTCATACCCAAAAGGACATGCATGGTGTGTAATCACTAATAAGTGGATACTAGCCTAGAAAGTACAGAATACCCAGGACACAATCCACAGAACTCAAGGTTAACAAGTGGAAGGGCCCAAGTGAGGATGCCCCAACCCCACTTGGGAGGGAGAAGAATGTAATCATGGGGGAAAGGGGGCAGAGGGAGGGAGGTCATGGGTGACAGAGAGGGGAAAGGGGAAACATGATCAGGTATTGGGAGGGGGGGTAAACAGAAGTGAAGCCCTGAAGGCCAGTAGAAATAATGGAAACAGGCAACTTTGGGAAGTTGGAGGTAGGAGGACCTTCTAGAATGGACCAGAGACCTGAGAGATAAGAGACTCAGGACTCAGTGGGACCTTAGATGAAATGCCCAACAGTGGGGGGAGGGAGTCCACCTCAAGAAAGAAAGAAAGAAAGAAAGAAAGAAAGAAAGAAAGAAAGAAAGAAAGAAAGAAAGAAAGAAGAGAGGGAGGGAGGGAGGGAGGAAAAAAGAAATTTAAAGCCCAGAATATTATTCTCTAAGTTTATTCTCACAACTTCCTCAAATTTATAGCAACAGCTATAGCAAGTCTCCCTATAAGTGAAATTTATTAAGTTTAATATTCTGATCTGTAGTTCAGACACTTAGGTTTTGGAAGAGAACAATTGTCCTCTGACAATTGTTTCTTCCTACAAAAATGACTGTCAAAACATCCCTGAGTTCCCTGATCTTGTGGACACACAAATGCAGAGTTTATTATTTCACAGAAATATTATAGAACCACCTAGTTCTCCATGAATGCTTCATGGATTAAAATGCAAAACTGTTGATTGATTTTTTATGATTAAGAAAAAAAACAAATACGTTTTAATAATCTTAAACAGCATAGCCCAGGCTAGTGCAATTCCAGCAGGAGTCCCCTGTAGAAATCATTAAGTACAGACGTTTAAGGAGTGAACTCTCCTCAGACGTGATCAAGAGTGGCCTTAATATATGGCATCAATGAGTTGAATGAGGAAATGACCAGAGACCCAACATGTAGGTTTCAAGTTTCAGAGGAGGGTTTTGCTTGCTCATGTCAGGAAATGAATGCAACTTCTATAATTGTTCTTGTGCAGGAGGAGGACATCAGCAATTTCATTTAGTCTCAGGGGATTACATTTCTTTAACACTTTGCCACATTAGAATACGTTTCCCATCTGAATCTAATGATGCAATATTGGAAGAGAGAAAGGGCCAAGTGACATTCCATAACAAACCATAAAAGTTTATGGTGCTCGTAGTGGGATAATTGGCACAATAGGAATTGAATCCTTCCTTACGGATAATAACTGATAAGATAGAGCTCGTAGGAAAATCCTGGCATTTCAATCAGTTAGTGGTGGCTACTTTAGAAAGCATTTATTTTATTGTTTTCATAGTGTGTTTTATACTGCCAGAACTGATTCTACTATATTGAGAAGATGATAAAAGAGCCATATTCCTTTTTCTCTACAGCCATTTTCCACTGTAATCTTTTATTCTTTCCTCCTCTGCTGGCCCTTTTCACCACAAGCTATTGACAAATGATTTGTTGAAACCCTAAGCTGGTAGAAAGAAATGTATTGTTTTTCTACCTAAGTCAGCATTCTCTTGGACAAAGTCCTTTAACAATATTAATTAAGTCATTCATAGACAGTATTCTTTCTCCCAGTTTCCAGATTTTTCTAAACCTCACACCTGTTTTTCTTCAGGTCCTGTGCCCTATCAGCTTATAAATCTTGCTGTATTTCCCAGTATAGCTTCTTATGAAATAACACTTTTTTTTCCCTCCCACAAAACTTTCACCCAACTGTTTTCAATAGTGGCAGTCAGGCCTGAAGTTGTCAATCAAAGAACAGCTTATCAGTCTGAGCCTTTTCTTTTTAAGGCTTGACTCAGTGACTTTTGAAACCTGTCAACACCCAGTTGATTTTAGCCCCGACAATAAAGTCACACTCTATCTCCCATATAGAAGCCTTAAGATTACATTCTGATGTCTTATACGTCATATTTACATAGTTAAAACTCATAACAAGCAACCCACAGGCAATAGGGTGTAATAACCATGCAACAGAGCCATTTCCTGTGCCCCCTTTCTCCCTCACACTCTGTTCAGTGCAGTTTATTGGATGTGAATGCTATGGAAATGAAAATAGTCTGGGAGAAAGCTGCTGGCCGGGTCTGAGGTTTAGAAGGTTCAGCTGGAGGAGTATATGGGATTGTGCGTGCTTAGTCTACTCTTGTGGAACACTGTGAGTGTCCCCCTATTTCCAGGATGGGAGAAGACACACTGGCACCAATGTGTGCATTCAACTCTCTTTTAACATTCCCGACTCTTCTAGTACTAAAAGAAAATAACCTCATATAACAATAAGCAAAACTTGGGATACCAAGAGTTTTACAGTTGTAGTTTTTAAACACAAAACAACACGTTCAGATGTGTACATGGTAAACACTAATGGTAGGTAAACCCTGAGTGTCAGAGTGAGCAGCGTACTTCCGCAGTCAGTGAAGGGAAGGGAAGCCCTTTCTTGGCAACCACCTTAAACCTAGACACTCAGGCATCGTGTTAACTAATAATGTGAAAACCACAGTCTGTGATTGAGTTCGAAGTCTCTGTTCACATCCCAAAATTGGACTCTGGGTAAAAATATTGACAAGAAAATAAAGCTTTAGTGGGAAGACATTAGCTATACGGTGATGGGGGCACATTTTTACAGTTTCTCTACTTAAAGAGGAGCAGAATGAAATCCTTCTTTCAGTAGTAGGACTTTGTTGGGGATGGGGGAAATAAGAAACCTGCACAAATAAAACATCATTTTGGAAGGAACACATATCCCTTTGGGGCCAGTCTCTGTTGCTAGAAGATACCCACTTAACCACGGATTTTTCTGCCCTTAGAAGACACTTGTGTTGCCTTTCTAAACTATCTGCCAGGTTGTGTCACAGTCACGTTGTCACAATCCTCATGTAAAACGAAGAGTCTACAAAATCAGCCTTCTTCTATGGTCTTAAGTCTGTCTGCAAACAAAATGGAGCACATGGGAAATAAAGAACACTAGCTTCCTGCATGGAATCGTAAAATCCATAGCTTCCCAGCAAAAGTAAGCTCATTACAATAACTTGGAGGCCAGGAAAGGGTGTTGAATCCCCAGAACTGGAGTTACTAGCAGTAATAAACCACTAAATATGGGTGCTGAGAACCAAACCTGGGTGATCTTAACTGCCGAGCCATCTCGTCAGCTTCCAGTTCTGCTGGGACTAGATGTTCCAGGCTGGAGTAGTACCCAAGGAGGACTTCCCTTCCTTTCTTCCTCAAAGAGAAAGGGAAGCGCTAATGAAGAGAGGGACTTGTTTTTTTTTTTTTTATTAGATATTTTATTTACACTTCAGATGCCATCTCCTTTCCCCATTCCCCCCCCCTTAGAAAACCCCTATCCCATGCCCCCTTTTCCTTTTCGCATTTATTCTTTTTTTTAAAAATGTTAATCATAGGCTTTATAAGTTTGGTATTGTTCGATCAGAGGTGTAACCCACTACCCAACCTAGATATAACAACTATCTTTGACTGGTGGAGATAGATGAACATCTGCTTCCCTGTCTCCGCCCTCTTTCTCTCTTTCATCACCTAGCTTCTCCTCTCCTTCTTCTCCTCCTCTTCTTACTCCATCTCTTCCTCTCAGTACTCCTCCCACCTTAGCTCCTCCTACATATCACCCTTCCTGTTAAAATGAAACTTTTCTCTCAAAATACAATTAGAGCATAATTATGCCAATTTGTACCAGTGAGGTACAAGATAGTCCTAATACCAAGTCTATCCTTTTGTTGAGTAACCAGCACCTCTGTCGTCTATCCTAACTGAAACATTTAGTTCTGAACCTGGCTTTAGAATGAATGTCAGCTGACAACCATCCACTCAGATCTTTTTGAAGAGAGGTACTTGTAAGCATGGGACTGAGAGAGGAGAAGGGAGGGGCTGTAGCTGGGATGCAGAGTGAATAAAAATAAATAAACTATGGGAAAAGAGAGAGTAAATTTTTACTTGCTAGAGATTTTTGTTTGTTTTGTTTTCTAGCAACTAAACTAGCTTTCCTAATAACACACAACCTTTCTTAAAGCCCTATCCATGGAAAGGCTTGTCTCACCAAAGGAAGCATTTGCACACAGCCCTTTGCTCCCCACCCTCCCACTCCCATGTCTTTGCATGTAGGCCAACACATCACATATGCAAGGGGACTCCTCCATCCAGACCTCTCTGACCTCTTTTCATTGTTCCATCTCCTGGTCTGAGGATTTGCTAGCAATATTTGTTCTTCTTGGTTGGGCATTTTGTTTTTAATTGTTCTAAGTTGACAAGAAAATATTTATGTGATACTTTCTGGAGTTCGTTAACGACACCGTTACCCTGACGAGTCAGCCCTTTTGACTAGAATCAGTGAGTAACAGTGCACTGAAAATAGCTTAAATTTAAGAAGTGCATGCATGGGGTTGGGCTAGATAGCTTTCTGTTCTTAGCAAAGTAGGAATGCCAGGATGACTGGATCTCCTTAGTAAGAAATGAAGCAGGAGGACCTTGTCAAAGCCAGGGAGGGAAATGGAGGTCAAAGTGAAAGAAGACAAGGAGGCAGTGGGAAATGAAGACAGGATATGTGAGAAATCAGAGTATTAAAGGCATGTTTCTTCCTTCCTGGTTTTGATAACATAACTGAGGAACCAACACATAGCAACACTCTGTTGTATCACTGTTTCTCCAGTTTTTATTCAACAGAGGAGAGAGAGCTTTGCAGAGTATGCAAAGTGGTCATGCCAGAGAATAATGTAACATTTCAAGCCAACCATTTATCATTGTCATTTATCATTGCATAGGGTTGCAAACTTGGGCATGAGATTTAAGGAAAATATTATTACTTGGTACTATTAATACAATTGTAATCCAAGAAGTGTGATGTGACCTGAAATCCCAATTCTCAGGAAGCTGAAGCAAGAGGATTTTTGGGAGTTTCAGCCCTTCCTGGCCTACATAGTAATGATCAGGCCAGCCAAGGATACATACTTAGCCCCTGTTTCAAACAAACAGAAAACCAAACCAAACAAACAAAAACCCCAATGTCATTCATTCAACTACTATGAAAACAACACTTACCTCTAACCTGATAAACCATCACCATTTTTGCTGCCTGACTCTTTTATTTGTGCAGTAAACTAAAGGAAGTATGGAGAAATTTGAAGCCAGTTCCTTAGAACTGGAAATCCTGTTGAGTGTAAGGTACCAAGAGAAGAGTTATTGTCAAAGATCATCTGTTCCTTCAACTGGTATCAAATGGAAGGACTAGGCTTGGTTCTTAGAGTTCTGCAGACAATTACTGGCAGAGTGAATGCCACGTTGGAGCTCCTGCTTGATTTTGGAGCAGCATGTGGTATCTTGAAAGGCTCTCAATACATTTATGGGATCGCATAGAAATATCTCAGGAGATAAATCAAAGCCAGTAGTCCTTACAGGTCATGGAGGTAAACTAACAGACTTGCCTTTTAGGATTCAGCATTGTGTAGCTCATGCATGCAAATAAGTGTTACTCCCTTAAAGTCAATCACATCACATTGAAGACACTACACTCATACAGTCATGTGTCAGAAACCAACCTTATGCGGTCTTTGCTGACGAAGTATAAACATTACTTCTTTAGGTTATCTTTGAAATTTGTAAAGGAATAGTTATCCCATTTGCATAGTCTGAGTAACTGAACTCAGTTTTAAAAGTAGAGGTAGAATTTACCATGATCATAAATAAAGGAACCCATACTAATAAATTTTGTGTTATGATGCATAATAATGACCATTCCTTGAACTCTTCCAAGTGGTGCACTGCTAAGCATTTGGCACCCATGTTTTAACAACACACCCATACCTAATATCACAGTGCCACTTACATCATCTCATTAATGTTTAAGAAACTGGGACATGGGGAGGCAAATATACTTCAGTATCACACAGCTAATGGAGGCATAATTTAAGAATTTCATCCTAGCAATGGTGGCGCACGCCTTTAATCCCAGCACTTGGGAGGCAGATGCAGGCGGATTTCTGAGTTCGAGGCCTGTCTGGTCTACAGAGTGAGTTCCAGGACAGCCAGGGCTATACAGAGAAACCCTGTCTCAAAAAAAAAAAAAAAATTTTATCCTGAGAAGTAGGCTCCATGATCCTTACTGTTAACCTTCATGCTCTGCTGTAGGTTGGTTCTACAAAAGAAGTGCTAGGCAAGTTCTGACCCAGGGAAACAGGATGTTGCATTTAACACTTAGTCATCCTCAAGGTGCAGCATCCATAATGAAAACATTAATGCTATTTTAGGGCTTGAGCCTTTATCTTTTGGTTTAGTTAAGGAACCCAACATATAACCAATGCCTGAGTCTAATGCCCTAACCAGTGTCAGTATAGCTTCATAAGAGTAGCTGAGAAAAGTTTGCCCAGCTCTGTTTGAGGGTCCACAACTTCCATCGTGAATACTTTTTGAGATCTGTTTGTTTGACTTTATGTATATGTGTTTTTGCCTGTGTGGGTTTATATGTAGCATATACATGTAGGAGATCATACAAGTCAGGAAAGGGACATTGGGTCCTTTAGAATTGGAGTTAATGGACATGTCATGAGACAACAGGTGGGTGCTGGAAATCAAACCCTGGTCTTCTGGAAGAACTGTAACTCCTGGGTCCTCATAAGTCATGACAGAATTTATTTTGGATATTGTCATTTGCAAATTCTCTAAAGAAGGAAGGTTCCTGGTATGGGTGAACATTCTGGGTATGCCCCGTAGGCCTACGTCAAGTAAAAGAGTAAACCAGCTTCTGTGGAAGAGCACAGACTTGAAACTTGTCTGACCTAGATATGATTTACTCTGCTAACTGTATGTGTGATTTAAAACAACTTCTCTGACCCTTTGTGTCTTCACCTGTGATGTGGCCTTCAATGTCCTCAGGGTATTTTGGATTGAGTTAAGTACATGTAATCTAATTTTACGTGGTCCAGGCTATAGCAGTAAGCCTTCCATAAATGAGCCCCCATCCATTTTCAGCAATATCCTCTGAATGCCCCCCAGATGAAAAGAAATTTCTCTCCAAATCATAGGCTCAGCTTCTCAGAGCATTTCAAAGCACAGTTGTGGCATTCTATATACAGGCCCAAAAGAAAGTTATTTTTACTGTTCTTGTTCATGATCCACCCCTGCTATTTTATTTGCCTAGAGTTTAGTGGCTGCAGCAGGCATCAATTGGGCTCCAACTGATAGAGAGTGCATGTGGGGGTCCCACAAAGGGCTTGCAGCTGTTGAGAGAGCAATTGGATTAGTCAGCCAAGACCAGAAGCATCTGGTAAAACCGACATTCCTTTTTCACGAAATTGGCGTTTCTGTCAGAAATAATAATTCCCAGTTTTATTTTAACTTTTTTTTTTTTAAAGGAAACACTTTTTCTCAGTAAAGAAACGAGAATATTGGGGTAGTTCTCTGGAAATCCTTCTCTACAGAGAGAGAGCCTTCCCACATGCCCAGTAAGAGGGAGGAAGTTGAGAGCCTTTGTCTACAGTACAGGGGAAGCAAAGAAACTTGAGGATTCTCCCTCCAGGTAAACCTGAGAAGATGGAAAAGTTCACTAGAAATTTTACTAGAGATAAATGTGAATCAAGACACCAATCATATTATTTATCTTCAAATGTCACCCAACAGAAGCCTCTGGATATCTCTGGATTCAAACTTTCCCACTTTGCCCAATTCCCTTTGCCCTAAAGGCAGACCATGTCATCACTTGCACTTAAAGAATGGATGCAGACTGGGAGGCGTGTAAGGAACTGGTACCTACAACTACTCTGAGTGACTCAGTTTCTAAGCATCCCTTGGGAGGTGGAATGTTCAAGGGTGCACTGTGGAAATTCTTTTCACCTCAAGCAACATCTAAGTTTAAAACCCAAGAGAATCTGAAAACAAAACCAGACCCGGAGCTGACCCAGAAGACTTTGAACCTAACCAAGATACTGCCCTGCCCAGGTTGGTTGATCCGCCATGGCTCAAGATGGTTTCTCAGATAAGTCATTCTCAAAAACCCAATGTCTGCAGACAGTGTGGTGGCTATTTAAAAAATTAGAAAGTAATCACAAACCAGACAAAATCATGATGCGTCAGAGAATCAACAAACGCAATACCTACAGAATAGAAGATGGTCCTGTGCCCAGGGAACAAGGACAGAGTGCAGAAAGGAACCGGCTTAAATCGGGAAGGTGAGCTGGTCCCCTGAGAACAGATTTGCTTCAGGTCAGGAAGCACACTCTGGGAATGACAAGATGGGGTGAGAGGGACCGCTGATGTGCAGTAGAGAGGCTAGTGTGCAGTGGGTAAGGGGGATGGTAATAGATACACTCCAGGATATGGAAGCCCGGGCCACAGTCTATAGCGGGCCTCTGACTTTCACTCTAAGTAAAATGTAAAGAGAGCTTTTCTCCTGGTGCAGTCTTTGAATGCAGTGTTTTCTCCAAAGAATTACAATTCTCTCCAGTGGTATTGTATTGGTTACTTTTCTTGCTGTTTTGACCAAATTCCTGGAAAGAAACAGTTTAATGGAGGAAGGTTCTCTTTTGGTTTTATTCCAATCTGCAGAGGTACAGGGCTGGGACAGTATAGTAGTAGGACCAGGAGGCAGCTGGTCACGTGCATCAGGAACTTCCTTCTCCAGGGGGTAGAGAAAGACAAAAGGGTGATCAGCTAACTTCCCTTCCAGTTTCCTGGCTCCCTTATCAAGTCTTATTTAGCTCTTTGTTCAGAAAACCAGTTTAGGGAACTTTACTAATTCAGGAAAACTGAGATTTTTTTTCTCTCTCTACTTCTGACACTTATAAAATGTAGTTTTCAAGAAAAAAATACTAGAGAATGTCTATCTCTGGGAGGTTGATGATAAAGAGACAAATATGATTCTTCCCTTCTGCGGGTGTGAGATTTTAATTCTCTCATTTGTTTGGGAGACAGCCCCCCCCATATCATTTAAAGAACTGCTTTAATGATGAATTATTATTTCAGAAGCCCATACCTTTATAGATAACAAGAAACTAAACCATGAGACAAATAATTAAAAAGAAAAATAAAGCTCAAACATGTATGGAAGGGCTCTACGTCATGTGTTAAAAGTGTGTGACCTCGACGGGCAGTGGTGGCGCACGCCTTTAATCCTAGCAATTGGGAGGCAGACGCAGTCGGATTTCTGAGTTCGAGGCCAGCCTGGATTACAGAGTGAGTTCCAGGACAGTCAGGGCTACACAGAGAAACCCTGTCTCAAAAAACCAACCAACCAAAAAAAGAAAAAAAAAAAAAGTGTGTGACCTCAAGCCGTCTTGGTGCATTCATTTTTAAAACACAGTGAGTGGACGGAATTATTCACATACGAGCAACACAAATTGCACCCCCACATGCGTTTTAGCAACTACAAAGAGAGGGGCTTCTAACTGTGGTTCGAGGTAATGTTTTTAATGGCCGATCCTGGCCATTTTTTTATGACTCCCAAATGAATTTCAGTCTGAAAGGGTTTTGAAATCAAGGTGATAAACAATACACCCAAATGCTATATTAATGTTTCATACATCCTTAGGTTGAGGATCTGATACCATTTAAATTTTAGTTTTCAGTAAATAAACAATTGACCCCAAGATTCATGGTGTCACCTGTGAGAAGAGCCATGACACCCAGGCAACTAACTGCAGGTCACCTCTACTCCTCTCACCAACTCTGGTCCATTATCTGAACAGAGAAACAGCAAATGTACCTTAACAACAAAGCTTTCCTTTGTTTCTTTCCATGAATGGTACATATATCTCAGCTTTAAAAAACAAAAAAACTCTTTCCTGAAACAAAGCAATCTTCCTTTCAAATTCATGGTTTCTGTAACAGTCTTGATTGTCAAAGCTGAAAGTTCATTAATACCTTGGCTTCAATAAGATTTGATTAAAGCTGAAAAATATAACAGTTGAAAAATTAGAAAAATGCATTGGATTTTCAACCTAAATCTGAGCAAGTACCCTGAAGGTAGAATTTTCTAGAAAGAACTCAATAGTAGTGGTTTTTTATATTGTACATTTCAATTGCTTTAGAATTTACCTGTCCCAGCAGCAAAAATAGACATACTTATAAGTTTATTTTTAAAGAGCATAGGATATAACATACATACTATGATAATATTAAAAATCTTTAAGAGATCATGTTTTCTAAAAGGAAAACATTTGGTAAATAAACCATCTCTTAAAATGTATTTAAATGTCTGTAACTTAGATGTAAATACTGGATGATCTTCCAAGTTAAAATTCAGTTTTAACTGAGAATTAAATGAACAGCCAGGACTTTTCCCCCCCCCTGTGCCTGCCCCTCCCCCTTGATGGAATGAACCTACTTAAAGTTTAGAAAAAAAATGTGTCATATTAAAAGCAACCCTCCATCTCCACTGCCACACAAAACACCCACAGACCTCAGGAAACCACCAGGCTCATTCACCTTGACCTTTGGCCTCTCCCACATTCTAACATTCAGCTTTCTTCCCTCTGTCCATCTGCTCGAGCCATTAGCAAAGTTCATTTGCAAGGGCTCTCACAAGTGAGCCGGCTGTCATCAGCACATTTAAACTCCACCTCCAGTTTCCACAGAATCATGTGTTTGCCCACAGGTCTCATTAAATACCGGGAAGGGCTGCAGAGCCATTTCAAGACGGCTCTCGGGGAACAAACGGCCTTGTAGAAGGGTGGTCCAAAGGCCGACGGACTAATTTGCTTCCTTACCGGTCTCTTTTCGAGCGATTGGGACATTTACTATAGAGATACAGGAGAATTGAGGTTGTCAGGCCAGTCTTCAAAGAGACAACTGAACCATCTTCCTTTTCTAAATTGCTTTCTTTAACAGGGAGTTCTAGAAATATAAAACCATATTCTTGTGTGAGTTCCCATTGCTTGATTTGATTTAGGAAAAAAAAAAAAAAAAAAAAGAATCATCACAGTCAGGTCTTGATCTCGCTACCAAACAGAGCAGCAGAGGAAGAAATCCAAAAAAAAAAAAAAAAAAAAAAAATGACTGAACACAAAGTCAGAATTATCAAGCCTTCTGCTCAGAGGTTAATTGAACTGTCTGTAATAAAGCCCCCAAAGCACATGAAATCATGTCCACTTCCGTATAGTGGAAAGGGTTAAAAGACTGGGCTTCCAAGTGAGCAGGATATGAAATTTAAAGGTCCATTCTAAGGGCTAAGGCCAGGAAGCAATTAACACCAGGCAAAGCAGGGAAATTGGAGTGGAGATCAGGGCATTTGGGCTTCCATTTTTCACAAGCGCTGTATACATATTTTGGCTGGTCTCCTAAAATACCTTTCACTTTTTGTGCCATCAGCCCAGTGAGACTGAGATCAGACTATAAAATTGGTTACAATGAATACTGACCAGGGCACACTCTACTAAAGCCAGCCCATCAACAGAATGATCAGACACACAAATCAACTGGAAGGCTAGGCAGTCTTGCTAGGCCATCACAGGAATAATTGTGAGGTTGCATCTGAACCAATGCAATCTGCTTCTGAGGCAAAATTAGCAGAGGCATGCCTCAGCTGCCTCTGGAGGAGACACCACTCTTGTGTTAGTCAGTGACCCTTGTTACAACTAAACATCGGACATAAATAACCTGAAGGGAGAAAAGATTCATCCCATTCCGTGGATTTAGAAGTCTCATCCCATGGCCACTTGGTTTTAGACTCCTGGACCTATGGTGAGACAGAATGCCACTTGGTTTTAGACTCCTGGACCTATGGTGAGACAGTAGCACGTGGTGGAGGCTGCACAACCCAAAGTAGCCAGGAAACAGAAAGAGGGAGCCAGAAAGGCGCCCAGAGCAAGATCTATCCCCAAAGAGCACACTCCTATTGACATACTTCCTCCAGCAAGGTCCAACCACCTCCACTTTCCATATACCCCCAAAATAGTACCACCAGCTAAGGGCCATGTAACCAGCATATGAGCCATTTGGAGACTGGAAGGCCTACCTTTCACAGCCAAACTCTAACAGCTCTGATGAATCAAGTCACTTTTCTCAGGCTCTTTCTGCCTCTCTTCCATAGGCACACACATATATTTATGGCACGTGGCACAGTCTTCAACCACCAGGTGCGACAAATGAATATGTCAGAGTTTCCCTGCAGAACGCAGTCTCTCGGGGAAACCTTCTGTTTGTTCCACGTGTGTTTAATTTAAACTGTGGTTCCTTGTACTTTCACATTGCATTTCTTGACTTAGTGGGGGAATCCTCCATGGGAAGGAGGTTTGTGGGCAGAAGGAGTCTATAGTGCTCTGCTTCTTGCCTTTAATCTACTGTCCTTAAAACCTGTGCCTTTTCTGGATGTCTAAGATAGTATTAAAGAAAGGGCAGTAGAAAGTAAGTAGTTTTCAAACATGTTTCTTTTGAAGATGGTGTCTCACTATTCAACACAATTCAATCTCTGAATCCTCCTGCTCAGTCACCCAGAATGCTGCCACTACAGGCTGGCACTACCACACGTGGCTTTCTGTTGCATCATTTTAGATTTTAAGATTGAATGATTTATTATTTTACGCGTGTGAGTTTCTGCCTGCATCTATGTATGTGTGTCGCTACCCACGTCCTGCAGAATAAGGCAACGGCAACCGTGTTCTTCTTCAAGTGGTTTATTCAGCTATCCCTGTACAGCTCTCTCTTTCTCTTCTCTTCTCCTGTCCCTTTTTTCCCTCTCCCCAGCTCCTGCAGCCACTTATAAGCATTGCCTTGATCCTATCAGCAGCTGCTAGTCACTGCTAATTGGCCACTCTCAATGATGCGAGGTGGGGTGATCGGGTAGCCACACCTCTCAGCACATACAACTCCATATATGGAGTTGTCTTTTCTCTCAAGCAATGCCTATGCCAACTGCCACTTTGTAATGGTGAGAGTGGAGCCGCTTCCCACATATGTGTACCACGTATGTGTCTGGTATCCTCACAAGCCAATCTCTCTGATGATATCAATAGCTGATAGTTTGTGGGAATACTTCATGACAGCTTATTTTCTTGTATATTTTAGAAATTTTATTGAGATATGGTTTGCAATTTCTTGGATCATCATCTCAAGTTGTGTCTTCTTTGTTTGTTTGTTTTGCTTTGTTTTATTTTTCTTGGATTTGTTTGAAAGTGGATTTCTCACTAAGGACAAACAGCACATATCTTCTTCCTTAAATGTGTACATTACCAACCTGGAGTCACTTCACATTAAATTCTGGATATGCTTTCCTTATAACAAACTTGTTATAAACAGACCGATTTCTCCCTGCTCCCAGCACCAACCATGAAGCCTTTTGAAAACCAGAACACTTATGTGCTCATTTCTAGGTCAGCACAGCATGGATTGTATAACTCATCGAAGTAGGTGAGCGCTAGTTTTTGTCACGACCCTAGTTTGCTTCTCTGGTATTGTAATAAAACACTGACCAAAAGCTGTTGAGGATCGCACTGCCCCAGGCTTTGAGGCTACTATGTTGCTGTCCACACTGCCCCACACTTTGGAGCTAAGTGCTCTGGTCAAGAGAGAGAGTGGGAATGGAGGGGCAAGAGATTCGAAGAATGAAGACAAACTAGAGTGTATAGTCAAGTCTGGTTACTCCTTTATTTCCCCATTGACTCTATTACAAGAAAATCCTGGGTATTTATAAGCACAAGCAGGGGAACACAGGTGAAAACATTTTTACCACATGCACCATGCAGCTGGGGTCACTAAACAGCAAAACAAGATATGTGGGATAAACAATATATTTATCAGAGTGTGCTCAGCTGTTGTAGGCTGTTGAATAACAAGTCTCTTATCAGGGTTCCAGATGGCTGCAAAGTTGATAGCTGCTTTCTAGCTGCTTTCTGATTAAAGTCGGCTCCCAACAAAAAGCAATACAGTCCATCACTGAAAAAAGTCAGGATAGGAACTCTAGGCAGGATTCTGGAGGCAGGATCTGAAGCAAAGACTGGAAGAATGTTGCTTACTGACTTGTTCCCCCATGGCTCCCTCAACTTTACTTTATAAAACACAGGGCAACGTGCTAAGGTGACATCACCCACAGGAAAATGCTCCATATTTGTGACCCAGTGGGGGCAACTCCTCCATTGAGTGTCCCTCTTCCCACGTGACTTCAGTTTGTGTCCAAATGACAAAAACTAACCAACTGACCCACCTTAAAACTGAAAGCCAGTTAACTTGAGACCAGTCTTCAAATGCGAGCTATTTTGGGGTCTTGGCTAATTATTCTGAGCTCCTTCCTTCCCTTTTTGCCGCCTTTGCAGGTGATAGATACATGATACAACAAGTTTTAATACTTAGCCTGTATTTTAAATTGATAGCAGAAGGGTCTGTCAAGATGTTTCCTTGTTGCCAACAGAAGCACCAGCATCTTTTTTTTGAGAACAGATACTCTTGGTACCCTGCATTGTCAGTTACTCACAGTGTTGTCCCTGGTATCCTATATTGTCAATTCCTCTGGTACCCTACATTGTCAAATCCCCTGGTATTCTGCACTGTCTGTCATCTTGGGCAGTTCTTAGCACATCTTCAGATGAAGGTCATGAACTTATCACTATTATTTTATTGTGTTGATATATTCTATTAGTTACCAAGTATGAATTTATTAGGAATTTTAATAAAGGCCTTATTTTGATAAGTAGTTAAACATGTGCTGGGATAGAATATTATTTTAAAATAAAGTATTAGAACTGTAGCAAGGTGGGAGGACCATAAATCTCAGAAATGCCCAAGATGAGTCGAGAATATTGTTTAATACCCAAAGAAAGGAATTGCTCAGAGAAGAAAAACTAACCATGATGGGAATGTCAAACCATCCTCACAGCCAAATCTGAACTGGCTTAAGCAAGAAAGTTACAAAGTAGCATTGGATTATAACCAATGTGTACAATAAACATCTGTGCATCCGATGTGTCATAAAGAGATGCATGAGTAAATTAATAAAGCAAAATAATTCTAGATGACTCTAAGTAATTTACCTAGATTTATCTCCTTCAAAGATGTGGTGCAAAAGTCGCCACTCCCTAGTCTGATCTACACAAACCATCTTCTTTCTGAAGAGTACAATGTCAAAGGCTGGGCAGGGTTTACTTTACAGTGAAGATACCTGACAACTACCACTGCACAGGAGATCAAAACTCAGGTTGACTGTGCATACCCTGGATACGATGATATAAGAAGGATTTTGATTCAGTGGCCTTTCTCTTCTATATCGTAATAACCTTGTAAGAAAAATATAAAATAAATCCCAGACAAGGGCTCTCCTGTATTAGAAATGTCAAGGTCATCAGAAGCAAGGAAAATCTGAGAAACTCGCAGACAAGAAGAGCCAACAGAGCTGTGTTGAGTAATGTAACATGGTGTCCAGACAGAGTTCTGGAACAGGAAGGAGATCTGAGGTAAAGATCAGGAACTTTTAAAGTACTGACTTTAATTAATAATAACTAATAATATATCAGTACTGACTCACTAATTATGGAAACAGTATACTTATGAAAGGTGTTACTGCTAGGAGAACTGGGTGTGTCATATGTGTTAACTGTATTACTATATATCAACTGTTCTGAAATACAATATTAATGACAAAAAAAGAAAATAATTTGCTAACTTGGTTATAGATTTGTAGTCGTAGAATTTAGATTTGAAATTAATCCAATTAATAAAGTTGAGCTAGTCATTCAAATTAATATTCTTTACCTCATCAATCGAAATATACATGCAATATTATATCATAGTTTAATTTTCTACGTGTAAAGGAAAAAAAGTTAAAATTAAAAGGAATTAATTTGAAAAGAATTTGTTTTCTTTTACATACCTCAGTGTCCTCTGACCTCTCCTCGTACAAACCACAGCAGCAATGTGAACTCCTATTCATCAGAATAATGTCATGGAAAGAGATTTGAAGTGTCAGAAGAGGGGAATGAGAATGCTGATGACATTTTGGACATCAATATTCAATAGAAGTGGCAACTAACTACAAGCTATGGGTTGTCTACAATTTTAAATGTCACCTTATTTATTCTTCAGAATGACATATCATATAGGATCTATAACAGAAATACAATAAATAGAGTAAGATGTCAGCAGTGTGAAGGTGCTGATTACTGCTCTGAGGGTTGAGGAGCCCAGGATCACAGCACCTTCAGATTTTGTGTGTGGTAAGGTGTTGAGGTTTGGTCTGTTATGTATTGCAATGCTAAATAATGGCTCCCAAGATCTGGTTGCCCCCCCCCCCCCACCACCACCACCAATGAGTAAATCTTCAAGGATGAGGAGATCCTCATGTAAACCGAGTGATGGTATGTAACATTGCTCCTTAATTTAAAATTATTGGTTGAATAAAGATGCCTACAGCCTGTACCTGGGCAGGAAAGAGTTAGGCAGAGTTTCAATTGTTGGCCTTGGGGTCTGAGGCAGAGACCAGGAGGAAAGAGAGCAGAGAGGTGAAAGAGAAAAGAAGATGCCATGGGTAGGTGAACCACGAGAGCACGACCATGAGGGCTGGCCAATTGGAGTAGGAGCAGCCCAGACAGAACATGGCAAATCATATCTTGAGGTTAAAGAAGTAGACAAAATAGCATAGAGAGTTGATATCTGCCCAGCTCTAGTGCTTTTAAGGCTTATTATTGTTGAGGCCCGCCCTGCCCCTCGTTTGGGGCCACTATGTTGATAACTGCACACTGCCCTATGCTTTGGGGCTAAGTGCTCTGGTCAAGAGAGAAAGTAGCAGATGGAGGGGCAAGAGATGCGAGGAATGGAGACAAACCAGAATGTGTAACCAAGTCTCATTTCTCATTTATTGTCTCTCTCTTATTGTCTCCTCCCTTATTGTGTCCCCCTATTGCAAGGAAATCCTGGGTATTTATAAGCACAAGCAGGGGAACACAGGTGAAAACATTTTACCACATTCACCATGCAGCTGGGGCCACTAAACAGCAAAACAAGATATGTGGGATAAACAAGATATTTATCAGAGTGTGCTCAGCTGTCGTAGGCTGTTGAAAAACAAATCTCTTATCAGTGTATATGGCTCAAGATGGCTGCAAAGTTGATAGCTGCTTTCTGCTAAAAGTCAGCTCCCAACATATTATAAATGTAAAGATTTTGTGCCCTTTCTTTGAGAACTAAATGATCTAAGATGGGATAATAACCTCCAATTAATTTTTACTATAACAGTAAGAGCCTTGTTTAACTAGGTCACAGAAGACAACTCAGCCTTAAGATGTGCTCCTATAGTTGATCATGTGCAAAGTGTCACTTTCTTTTACATGATACTAATCTCTTACATGGGGGTTCCATGCCTTTAACTCTTCCTCTCATAATATCATCGTTCTAGAGAGTTAGGGCTTCAACATATGAAGCCTGGGGGCACACAAACATTCAAGGCACTAGGAAGTAGACTTTTAATGCTAATTTAAAGGGGAAAAAAAAAAAGAAAGAAAGAAAATTTCCCAAGATTCTACAACTAAGTGGTGAAGTCATGCTTCAGATGTAGGTAGTGAAATCCTTGCATATGGCTGCTACTAATTAAAGTTTCTGCAAATTATCGACTCTGGACTTTGGGAAAGCAGAGCCCCTATGGGCTCAGGGGCAATTTGAGTGGATTGCTTTTAGTTTCCCTTCCAGTTGTGATTTTCTTACGTTTTTATCTGAGGAACTATCATTGGATTTCTTGTATTGAATTGAAGAGCTAACCACTTGGCGGCATAGATTGGTGAAGCTCTCAGAAACAGCCAAATGAGAAGAAAAATCATTATATGAACAATATCATATAAAGTCACTGCCCAATACTCCCAAACAAACTTCTGGTGGCACCCAGAGGACTAAAATAAGGTTTCTCTATTTTTACCTCATTGTTCTGAAATCAAGGTGTTTAGGGAAAGGCCCTTCTGACTTACTCCCCAACTGTAGACAGGGAAACTGGCATAGGAACAAGAGATAAAAGAATGTGCCTTGCTTTCAGTCTTGTCAGCCATTCATGCTGGATATGTAGCTTTTAACAAATAAAATCCTCTTCCTAATCAGTTAAGTTGGTGTGCTTGGGTGTAGAGAAAAGAATGAGTATTCGATCCTAAACTCTGTTCCACCTTGCAAGCACAGGTAGAACTCACTATTGACTAAGGCATACACATCCCCAGTTTCCTGATACTACCTAAACATGTTTTAACTGTCTAGTCAAACTCAGAATACACCAGGTTCTTGTTTAAGAACTTATGAGGTGAATCATGGCCCATATATTTAATCCTCCTCCTTGATAGTATGTCTGCTTCTCGACTGTGAGACAGGGAGGTCAACCCGTTATCTATTGCCCCAAAGGCTTCAAGCAGATCAGAGAAGGACTTGAGTTAATGTCCTATGTGTGTCCTAGGCTCCCATTTCTTCCTTGATGGCATTCCTCTTTCTTGTCATGCCAGCTCAATACCCAACAAAGATCTTCAGATACTTAAACAAGCTTCACATTTAACAATGAAATAAGCCTTGTAGGATCCCACTGTACGGGCCCACTGAACTAAAATCACCTCGAGTTAAGATCTTCAGTTCTTCAAGTGTGTGCCCACTCAGTACGTAATTGTGTCTCCCTTACCCGAAAGAAAGTGAAGAGATTTTCTTAACCTCAGACACCATGCCTCTAACAACACCTGCCCTACTGTCTCTTACATTTTGTATTGCATATTTACCTATTTGAAATTCTGCCAATATGCTTTAGAGTCAATCAATTTACATATAAAACTGCCACCCTTTCTTACGTAGTCAAGAACTTTATTTAGATAGTTGAAATGGTGGGAAATAGATGTGAATGGTGATAAATCCTCCCACTGATACACACACACACACACACACTCCTCAAATCCTCAAACTTTTTTCTAACTTTTCCTTTGTACTAAAATTTCTTGGAAAAAAAATGGTATAGAAACTGGACACAGATGGAAGATTCCTGTAATGTTATCACTTGAGAGGTAAGGACAGGAGGATCATGAGTTTCGAGGTCACCTTGAGCTGCATGGAAAAAAAGTGTATCAAAAATAACAAGAAAGAAAAATATCAGGTGGTGTTACTCCATTGTCTCTTTCTACTGCCTCCAGTCTAGCTAACCTCTCAAGTTAAAACCTCCCATGTGGTCCCACTGGCCTCCCCATCACGAAGCTGACCTTTCCATTCTTGTCACACACTGGGTAGCAGAAACATGGGAGACTGGAGTCTGCTTTCTACTTGCAACACCCACACACCATGGAATCAATCCTTAAGAAGGTTTAGTTTTCTTCTTCCCTCCCTGGTCATTCTGTCTCTGTCACTTTGAAGAAAGGCTTATCCCTCTCCATATGGAGGTTGGGTTCTAGACTTCTGGAACCTCAGTTTCATGCCCTTTTCTCCCAGTTTATGATTTCTCCTTAAGCAATATTACCCAGGATGTGACTTGATTTCTGACTTAGGAACACAGATGTAAGCTGCAAATTTATTTCTTAAATGGGTGCATCTGATCAGAGCTCCTGTCTCATATATTAGAGCACTTGGCATGTCTTCTCAGACGTTGGGAAAGCCAGATAGAATTTATGATCTGGAAGCCCCAAGCTTCCTCTTTACACATATTATTCCCCTGCCCAGTGGATTACATGAGTGCCTACTTACTCAATTACTTAGCTCAGAACCAGGGAGTCACCCTAGACACCTTCCATATTTCACCTGTGTTATCATTAAGTCCTGTCTACCATCATTTCTTAAAACTTTGTGACATTTGTCAGCTTCTCTTCTAAAACTCTTTCCCACCATCCTTCACCTCTGGGCTATTTCAGTAGTGACTGAATATATCCTCTTTTACTTTTTTTCATCATTATTCATTATTATATATACAGGTATTTTGCCTGCATGTATACCTGTGTACCATGTATATGCCTAGTGCCCACAGACATCAAAAGAGAGCATCGGGTCCTCAGAACTGGAGTTACAGATGGCTGTGAGCTACCATGTGGGGGCTGGGAATCATAGTCATAGCTTCTAGAAGAGCAGCAGCCAGCACTCTTAACCACTGGGCCACCTCTCCAGTCCTGTACTTATCCTCTTGCATCTTCTTTGTTTGTTTACTGAGGTTTTTCAGAATCAGATCTAGTTTGCTACCTCATTTATTAAGGCCTTCATCCCAGCGGCCTAATAATGTTCTTTCCCACTGTAGAAATGATTTCATTAGCCATGGTCCCCTTGTCTTCGTTGTTCCTGGCCTGCTAACCACATTGTACTAAATGTTTTGTTTTGTTTGTTTGTTTGTTTGTTTGTTTGTTTGTAATTCACATTCCACATGTAAATGAGACCCAGCTCTATTCTATTCACCCTTCTGCTACTGGCTTATTTCATTTGGTATGACACAGTCCAGGTTCACCCACACCATTGCAAACAGCAAAATGTCTTTCTTGTATATGGCTGAATAGTGTTGCATTGCACATACATACCATATCTTCTGTACTTATTCATTTATCAGATCCATTATCATCTCTCAGCATTCACTAAAACATCTCTTTTGTTAACATTCAAAAATTTCGAACTACAGCAAAAATGTAAAAGGGGTACATGTCGTCCCTTGTTTATATTTCCTATGTGTTTTCTGTTATTTCTGGTCTATTTATCCTTATTTTCAAGTATCAGTTCCTGGGCTTTTCAGTCATTAATCAGTGTGATAAAGTAGTCTATCTAAATTCTCCTACCATGTAACTATAAGTGTCCAAATATTTGACGCTTAGAGTGGTAAGTTTATTTTATTTTATTTTACTTTGTATGTGTGTATCTGAGTGTTTGTACATACATCGTGTGCATACAGAAGCCTGAAGAAGTCAGAAAAGGCATTGGATCCCCTAGAAATAGACAGTTCGGAGCTGCTACATGGGTGGTGGGAACTGAACTTGTGTCCTCTTCAGTGGCAGTAATCGTTCCTAACCACTGTGTCATCTATCCAGCCCCAAGGACAGTAACTTAACAAAAGTTACAAAAAGGTATTAACAAGTTAGACTGTGACTGGCTCTGATCTCTGGAACTGTATCAATCGCCCGCTGCCGTGGACGATTGGTATATAACTCCAGAACCAAGAAAGTCACTACATCTTATATATAGGACAGCACTTTAGAATGGTGAAGAGAAAAACAGCTTGAGCTGGAGACAGGATGTTAACACAGTCATGCGAATGCACAGATGTATAAATACACTTATGTTGAGGCTATGCTTAGGTTGGAAAATATCTTAAGTCACAATCATATTGATTCCAGCTCCTCTCCTGACCACGTTGGCTAACAAGAGCTTGCACTGCGGGGTGTGCACTGTTTCCCCTCTGATCACACGGCAGACTAGAACCCTTGTTTCCGTTTGCCCATAGCTCAGCATCAGGGGATCATATAGCTTAGCAGCAGCCTGGAAAAGAACTAGAAACTGAACCACCATGCATCAAAGATCGGGCACCATTCAAGAGCAAAAGATCAAACCATTTCCCCATCTAAGCTACACACGCAACATGTCAGGTTTGAAAAGACTCTCCTGTCACACATGTCTAGGAGAAATCACGTGGCACAGTGCTAACAGCTTCCAGCAGCTAACTCCTAAAATATGTGCTTCCACTATGCCAGGCCTCTTGTTAAGTTCGGTGCAGGTGCAGCAGGCTCTCCATGGGGAAGACTGTGAAACCTGGGTTAAATAACTCCTGTGAGATCAGAATGTTCTAATGGGAAGAACTGGGGTGTGAGCACAAAGTCATCTTTTAACAGTATTTTCTGAAGACCTACTATGCACCAAGGCTTTACTAGGAATGGGAGTATCTAGAGGTGAGGAAGACAAACATAATTCTCCTGTTTTCATGTGATTTTATTCTGATAAAGGGAAACTGGAATACGTGTGTGTTCATATAAATGAATATATATGAAAACATAAATATATACACACATATGTAATTATCTCAGGAAATCATACAATCTATGTGCATCCGTTCTGAGGCAGAGCCAGGCATGTACATCTGAATGCAGGGAGCAAAGAGAGACAGAGCCTTGCTCACAGTGAGTGTTGCTGAGGCATTTAAAGGAACCAAGCCACTGAGAACAGTGGCTTTATTGTATCAAACAGTTACCATGGCTGAAAATAACTAGATTCATTTCAATCATCCCCTGAAAATTGTTAGAGATATTAAAGGTAAAAAGGGAAAGATGCAGGATGTCCTTAAGGGACTCTGGTCCCCAAAGTGGCACAGTGAAACCACAGCAGCCTGCTCTGAATGTTTGTGCTCCCTCTACCTCCACACCCCCAATCTGAGGTCCATCCAAGAGATGGGGAGGACCCAGAGGATTCTGGAATACTTTCCTGGCTTGTGATGGTTGAAAACAATCCAGCCCCTGATGTCAAAGGAAGGCAGGCAATGGGAAGTGAGAAAGTGAGGAGCTTAACATTTCCCCCAGTCCCCTCATTTGGGGAAACTTCCACACTCCACAATGAACTCTTATTTCTTGCCTGTTACAGAGTCTTTACCCTGTCAATCAACATCACCTCAGTTGACTGTAAGCCATGTGGATTTCATCAGGACTTTGATTATAGGCAGACTATCAAAGAAATGACTGTTTGGGTTTTAAAATAAATACAAGAGATGTTCT
Organism: Arvicanthis niloticus; assembly: GCF_011762505.2. NCBI lineage: Eukaryota > Metazoa > Chordata > Mammalia > Rodentia > Muridae > Arvicanthis > Arvicanthis niloticus. The sequence goes on along the minus strand of NC_047678.1, from coordinate 9,022,437 downwards.
TGTAGAGTGCGACCCTATCACAGGGTGTAAGAAGGGAGGTTTGTTCCATGCTCTGCAGCGCTCCCATGGTTCAAAGTGACATCATGAGGGCTGGAAGGATGCTGCTGTGGTTATGAGCACAGGCTGCTCTTACAGAAGTCCCAGTGTTTGGTTCCCAGCACCCAGTATGGGCAGCTTACAATTGCTTGTAACTCTACCCTTTTCTGGCCTCACTGCAGCATACACATGTTCACACACACACACACACACACACATTAAATATGTTTTTAAGTGACATTTACAACTGCAGCAATAAACTTTGCAATTAATATGAGCATAATTTCTGGCTGTGATGCCACACCCATGATGCCAGACTAGAGACCACCAGTAACCCTGCCCGGCAGGAGGAGCATGACCGGTCCTCCATCAGGAAGCTTGGTTTCTAATGAGAACTTTATTTTCATCATATCAAAATTTAAGATTCTTCTCTGGATTAAAAGCTAGAATGATTTCAATCATTATTTCTGCAATACACACACACACACACACACATACATATACACACACACTCACACACACACACAGTGAACAGTAAGTCTCCCACAAGCAGCATTTTATAGGCTATCCATGAGTCTACATACTTTTGAGGACATAGCCATACCAAGTTTAAATGAAGCACTACTCTTACATGTTGTGGCATGTAAATGTATTGTTCATTTGCTATTTGTTAGATATAGTGATAGGCAAAACACACACACACACACACACACACACACACAAACAATGTTTAAGATCCCTTCCTTTGCAAAGTCTATGGTGGTGGAAGATTAAAGTAATAAATTACTAAACTAAACTAAAGAAGCCTGCAGCAGCTTATGATGTCCTGTGGAAAATTCTACAAAGAAGAAAGCAAGGAATTATCTGGTGTCACAAGGTGCCACCACTTAAAGAACTGGAATGTTTCCTCATTGACTTCTCATGACTGTGCTGTCTGCATTTCCTATATTGCTGTGCTTTTAAAACAGAATATCTGTTAAATAATAATAACTAATAATAATAGTAATAATGATAAAAAGCTAGCCAATGATGATGGTATAAAACTACCATCTCAGGTATTAAAGATTAGGCATGAAGATATCTTGAGTTCTAGCCTGGCATGTTCTATGGCACCTCTTGCTGTTGGTTTCCAGTTTAATTCCAGGTAGAATACAGAAAAATATTCCAATGTTTCTTCAGCTGTTAAGACTTGTATTATATCCCGCTATAGGATCCATTTTTAGAGACAGCTCCATGGGCTGCTGAGAAGAATGAATGTTCTGCGATTTTCAGATGAAATGCTCCATAGATAGATTAGGTCCATTTGAGGCCAGCCTGGGTATCATAGTGAGATGCCCCATCTCAAAAATTAAAAACAACAAAACAAGGCCAGATGTAGATCAATTGGCAAAATGTCTGCTTGGCATTTATTCACAAAGCCCTGGGTTTGCTCCACAGAACCATATAAACCTGGCATGGTACATGTCTGATTTACGCCCCAGGGAGGTGAAGACAGGCAGATCATAAGTTCAAGGACAGCCTCAGCTACATACTAAGTTCAGAACCATCACTTCAGCACAAAGTGGCTCCAAGCATCCAGCTGTGTGCAGTAAACTCCAAGAACACCAATGTTCCAGATTTTTGGGCATCAAAGGCAAGAGGCAGCTCCTTGGCCAGTGAGATGGCTGACGAGACATTGGCTTTTTTTTCCCATTCATTGTGCCAGTATACTCAGTGCCTTGGGAATTATGTCCACTTAAACAGTGTTGAAAAGAAAAAACATGTCTCTATTCTCATGTGGAGTTTTCCTTTGCTGGTTCATACTCTTTAAGAATTTCAATATGTTTTGGGGTGTCAGCGGGAGACAGAATTCGGAGGAAGAGGCAGAGACTTCTCATAGATGCTGGAACGCATTATTGCTGAGTCAGCTCCAGGATGGGGTGGGCAGGCGGGCGTGTGGAACATGTCTCATTAGGCTGTGGCAGAGCCAGCACTGAGAATGATGACCTTGGCAAGTTGTAACAGAAGTCTTATTAGGAAGAAAAGTCTCTTCTGAAATCCACAAAAAAAAAAAAAAAAAAAAAAAAAAAAAAAAAAAAAAAAAAAAAAAAAAAAAAAATGGCTCCAGAAAGAAGGAATAGTAACCACCAGGAGGTCAAAAGTCAGATTAAAAAAAAATCTTGGATTACAGTTACATTCCAGGGGTGATCCATGAGTATGAATACATTCAGATGTTTGGGTTTACAAATTGCTTCTGAGGTGTTGCCTTTCTCTGGCAACTCAACAACACAATCCTCCAAATGTGTGGGCATTAAAAAGTGTAACAAGCATATCTTGTTGACCTCTAGGCTTCTTAAACATGTGCCCTAGTGTCTAATCATGCAAACTGCTGCTTCAGATCAAGAGATGGGGAGCCCTCCTGATACCAATCACACTTTCCACAGCCAAGCTATGACCACTGAGCATGTCTGATTTACCAGCCACTCTCTAGAGATAGTTTGGCTGGCCCACAAATGGTACACAACCCTCAACCTAACCTCATAGACTGTAAAACTCGTGGCAGCTCTAAAGATTTGCCAAGAATTTTGTTTTGGTCATTAGTCTTATATTTCACTTGCAAATGAGTACATATTTCCATCCCTAATCAGATCAGGTCTGCATAACAAGCTCCTATCACAGTATCTAGGAAATGCTTGTTACACTACTAGCTAACCTTTATGTTCATTTTAGGAGGGTGCCAGAGTAGCTTGAAAAGTCATCAGTGTCTGGAACTCTGTTTTCTTAGGAATCTACTGTGTAGAACTGGCTGAAAACAATGATAAAGCCCACATGGCAGGCAAATCCATCCAAGGCTGTTCAAGCCCAGCACTGTAATTTCACACCACAGTCTGCATGCTTAGCTGACTAACATCATTGAACCAGAATCCAGGTTTGAATGTGCCTGAAAAGCAAGTGACTATTCCAGCCCCACCCACTGTTTCCTCTCCCCTAAGCAAACACATCAGGATCGCAACAGAAATGGAACAGTTCTTGGGCTAAGACATAGAGTTAGAGACAGTGTGGAGCACTGCAGATGTGTCCAGGGAACTGGGAAAGACCACGTGAGAAGAAAACACTATTTCAGAGAGGAGTGGCTGAGTCTCTGAGAAGCGGTAGTGATTCTTTACATAAGGGAAAGAAATTCATTTCCTGGAGCCTGAAGAGCAAAGGATGGAAGGGTCCCCATTTTAAAAGGCTGGCTTGGACTCCCTGAAGATGGGCAAATGTGTCTACAACTGGGGTGGTCTCATGTGTACTTAGTAAGGTTTTGTGGTTCAAGACTCACTTGGGGATGAAGACACAGAGATTTCCTCTCTTACCTCGTAGCAATCTCCCAGAGCAGAATACAGTGGCACTCATCCAGTGGTAGGGACTCCACTCTTCTGACACAAGGCACCCTTGCCAACTCACACTGGCAGCAGCAAAAGCTCATCTGGGCGCTGGACAAGAACATGACAGCCTACAGGGAGGATACAGACCAATTCTGGATGATCTTAGAACAACTCTTGGAACACAGAAATGCCCTGATTAAAGTGAAGTTCTCATGTAATATGATCTTCTAGGGTTGCAGCACTAAGAACCTAACTAAGATTGGTATAGTAAAAGAAATTTATAGGCTTATGAGAAACCAAAGGGGGTGGTGTTAACTTCATGTGTGGATGAATAAGGAGACTCAATCAATGCCATATTATTTTCTCTCTCTCTCTCCATTCTTATCAAGAATAAGAAGTCCATGTAAGTAAACCGTCCAGTGGGTTCATAGGCTCATGTCACTTTTAGCTGGTTTTCTTAGGGACAAGATCTTGACATAGTGCTCAGGCACCACACACACCTGAGCTATGCAATTTGCACATCCCAATTGTTATGCCCAGGGATTTAAAGTACTCTGATTTCCTAGCCTCAGTTATGGGACATCCTTTGGGTGAGAAATGTTCAATGTCTGTTGGCTGACAATGTCTGGGTTGGGGAGTGCTACTCACTTCCAAAAGGGAAGCAAAGGCAAGGAACTAAAAGGGAAGACAAAAAAAACGTTAACAGTGGATATTGTACAAACAGACTATGGGTTGGATATGAACAATCCCAAGGTTAACCACTTGTTAACCACACATAAAATTCATTTCTGATATATTCATATTTCCATCTGCACCGTTTGCAATAGTCACACTATTTTGGTCCTTCGAAGAGCATCTGCTTGGATTGTTTGATGTCATCCAGAAATCCAAATACTTTTTCCCATTAATATTTATAAATTTATCAAAGCACCCCTAGACTGACTGTACATGCCGGCTGTCTGCTCCTTGTTATGCATAACGAAGCATTAATCTGGTCTCCACACTTGTTATTAACATTAAAGGCACCCTCTGACTAGGAGCCTACACAGTGACATCCTCACTGCAGGAACTGTCCTCCTCTGTGCCCCACTGGGGGAGCTTTGTGCCTAAACCCTCATTGCCAAGTCTTTGCATTTCCTACCATTTCGGGTAAGATTATGAGCTGCCCACTTGTCTGTGCTACTCATTCCTGGTACTTCTGCTCTACTCCTGTGTATTCAGTAGCCTTTGTTGCTTTTTAAAACATGCTAAATGCACTTATTCATTACTTTCTTTATACATTTTTTGATGTTCTTTCAAACGCATGCTCTAAAGGAGGGACACCCTGGAGCTGTCACAAGCACCCAGAAGAATGGCTCACATGTAGATGACCTGTAAACACCTGACAGATGTTTTCACACAGACCATGAACTTCAGAAGCAGACTGTTAGTTAGGTTTTATAGACTTGAGCACATTAGAAGTAAGTTTATGATTTACTATTTGCTATAGAGTCTGGGAACGTATTAAGGAAAGCATTAATGCAGTCTTAGATACAGGGATGCTATAGAGCCTGAGAACTTATTAAGAAAAGCATTAAGGATTCCTGGGTATAGGAGATTTCCTTCTGTGATTTTCCACAGACCCTTTCAGCCTTCTTTTCATTAGTTCTTTTATTCTCTCTTTTCTCCCTCTTCGTTGCCTTAGGAACACTTTTGGAAAGCTCTTTTTTTTTTTCCAGTTTTACTAAGGAACAACTTGGTCTTCCGGTACCTTACCTACTTGACTGTGGCAAATCTAGAAGACATTATCTCTAGCAGCTAGAAGAGCCCAGCAAGAAATACCATGATGTCTCTGAAATAAAGAATTCCCTAGCTTTAAAATGACACTGCCACTTTTCTCAAAATGAGAAGTAAGGGCTGAGGTGTGTGTGTGTGTGTGTGTGTGTGTGTGTGTGTGTGTGTGTGTGTGTGAGAGAGAGAGAGAGAGAGTCAGAGACAGAGACAATGTATGTGAATACGCATACATGTGGATGTGCATGTGTGTTTGTATGTATGTACACAGCACATATGTGTTTTGTGCATTCAGAGGCTAGAGCTCAACCTCAAGTGACATTACTCAGGGGCTGTCCACCTTGTTTTCAACACAGTGTTTGTCATTCAGCTTGAATTTTCAAAAAAAAAAAAAAAAAAGTTAGGTTGATTGGATCCCTGGGGATCTCCCTGTCTCCACCTCCACAGCACTGAGATTCTAAGGCTGCAACACTATGCCTGGCTATTCTATGTCAGTTCAAGGGATCAACACAGGTCTGCATTAGCCCCTCCCACCCAGGTTCGGGGGGGGGGGGGAGGGGACCTTCCTAACTTTATTGCACTGAAGCAACTAATGAAAAACGCTAAAATCTTGTCCATAGATAAGAGGTTTGGAACCTATGAAAGCCAATGCACGACTGGTGAACCCAAACTGCAACCAGGAAGGTTTCCCTAGCTCCCTAACTGGCCTGTTACCTCTAGGGTCTCCATTTCCTTTCCTGGTTACTAGTCCCATCTCTAGTTACTACTTCCTAGTCCCATTCTTGTTCTCTACACAGTTGCCTCTGGTTTGTAACCCTAGGAGGTCGGACTTAAATTAATGAAGGGAAACTACTTCAATTTCTCCAAGTTAAAAAGATGATATTTTATTATTTCTGGCTTGAATTTAAATTAAGATTAAGCAGAAGCTAGGCATGGTGGCACATGCCTTTCAGCTTAATCCATCAGCCCAGATCAGCTGTGTGTCCTGATTTGTTTTTTTTTTTTTGTTGTTGTTGTTTTTTTTGTTTTGTTTTGTTTTGTTTTGTCAACTTGATACAAGCCGGTGTCATGTGGGAAGAGGGACTCTGAATTATGAAGCTGCTGCCATAAAAATCTGCCTACAGACATGTCTGGAGGCATTTTCTTGAATAACAATTGATGCGGGAGAGCCCAGGTCACCGTGTTTGAGTAGGGGCGGGTTGTCACCCGGGAGCAGGCAGTTCTGGGTTCTAAAAGAAAACAGACTGAGGAAATCATGAGGAGCAAGGCAGTAAGCAACATTCCTCCATAGCTCTTGTTCCAGTTCCTGCCTTGACTTTCCTAGGAATGGACTGTGATTGGGGCATGGACCCTGAGAAACACCTTTCCTTCTCTAGCTGATGTAAAAGCTCATGGTATTTTATTGCATATTTGAAACTAAGATACTGTGCAATATCACAGTTCTCATGCTAGGTCTCTTACATACCAGATTTATCTGTGCTCTGCTTCCTTCTCTTCTTCTTCAAATATAGCTACATTTCTGAGCCACAAAAATGGGCTACAATGCCTTCGGGAGGAAGTGAGAGGGACTAGGAGTCTCCTAGGAGATCTGTAGTAGATCGTCAACTCAGGTAATGCCTTGGCAATCAGAACTCTTAGACTTAATTGGAAAGGAAGCACCATTCCTCCAACACCTACACACCTACCAAGCTCTTCCTCTCTTCCTAATCTAGAGCTCAGGAGGCAGGACAGGGAACAGACTCAAAGGTGAAACAGAGTGTGGCACCTCTCCTGCCAGACTTCACACACTCTCAAGAAGACACGAAACCCCAGAGTTTAACACAAACAGGTATTCACGATAGAATTGAACTGTTACGGTAAACCAAATCACTGGAATCCTCTCCACAAATTTCAAAGTGCACCAGGCCACCATGTTAATAGTGACATCAGTCTTGATTTCAACCTAAGAAAACAGGTGTTGACATGTATCCTTTTTAGTAGTAGGAACTAAAATGTAAGCTATTAAAAATTATTACCAGTGCCCTGGAAAGATGGCTCAGCATTTAAGACTGTGTATTGTCCTTCCAGAACACCCACCTGGGCAGTGTTGTGCCAGGAAGCATTCATGAACCCCAAAAAGACCACCAATGAGCCGAATCCAATGTAATCGATTAGGGTCTCTTTATTCAAGGTCCAGCTTGGACCACACCACCATCTCTGATGCAGGAGAACTGGAGGGGGCCCTGAGCCCAGTTTCAGTCAAGCATTTATAGAGGCAAGAAGGGGGTATCTAGCCTGGTACACATCTGATTGGGGGCCATTATGGCCTTACACATTAATTGGCTGGTGCTGGTAGCCAAACCATAAACTTCTGTTTTCCTCCTGATTGGTTGATGTTAGGAAGTGAAGTGTCGGGGCAGGCCTGTAACCTGAAGGTATAGATTTGTTGGGGAATAACCTGAAAACTGGTGCTAGACCCTAGTCTTGTTGAGGGGTAGCCTGGAAACTGGTGCTAGGTACTGGCCTGTTAGTTAACTTGAGTTCAACCTTAGGTCAGGTTCTCTAAGATGGAGTCTGAACCCAAAAGATTTGGTCTCTCAGGCAGCTCACAACCATCTCTAGCTCAGGGGGATTCAACACCTATAGACTCCATGTTCCTGAACCCACATGAGATAATACCATACAAATATGCACACATACTCAGTTTAAAGTAATGGAAATAAATCTTTATATAAATAAAATTTCTTTTAAATAATTTGTCATTACTAAATTTTTTAAATTAGTAAAAAAAGAGAGAAACGGCTCAACAGTTAAGAACACTTCTTGTTCTTGCAGAGGCTCTGTGTTCATTTACTAACACTCACATTGACTCATAATCACATACAACTATTTCTTCAGCAGATCCAATACCCTCTTCACTGCCCTGCCCTCTGCCACACACACACACACACACACACACACACACACACACACAAATAAATCTTAAATAAAACCACATTTGGTATTTTTTCAAAGAAAGGATACAAGAAGAAATAAAATGTGATAGTTAGTTAGTTGTTAGTTTGCTTGGATCTGTTTGAAAGCCTTGGTAGAAGCTACCTGTTTTTAGTTAAATTTTGTTTCCTATGATCATAGACAGGACAGAGTAGGGTGTGTTTTTGTGAGATCTGTCTGAGAATTATAAGAATCCATCATGACTTCATTATAAAACAAGAAACTAGGACCAAGAATAAGATGACAGCTCACAATTATTAAGTCAAAATAAGACTTCTTTGTTTGTCTCTATAGAGACTTGGCTTCCAATGTTTACAGTCATAGCAGCTGTCTGTCCACCTCTAAAGATGGATGAGAAGTTGACAGAAATGAGCACCTCTCCGGTAAAGATGGGAAGGGAACCAGTAAATCACTCAAGGAAACAATTCAATAAAACGAACGAAGGCCTATGGGTACAGCTCAGCATGAGTCCTTACCTAGCATGTTTGAGGCCCTGAATTCAAGCCCCAGCACCACAACAAAAACTATTAAAAATAAAGCCAAATAAATATTTGAGAAATTCTTCTTCAAATAAGAATATTTGTTGTGGCCTTCTCCACTCTACGCTTGGCGGCCACTGTTTCCCGGCCCAAGCTGCCGCTCTGGTCTGCGGGTCAGGGGAGAGAGAGAGAGAGAGAGAGAGAGAGAGAGAGAGAGAGAGAGAGAGGATAAAGGGGAAGAGACGCGAAGAATGGAGACAAGACAGAGGTTCTGATCAAGTCTCAAGTCTTGTTTATTGTGTCTCTCTCTCCTTTATTGCCTCTCTCATTGTCTCCCGTATTCTCTCATATTGAAGGGAAATCTGGGGTATCTATAGGCTTTTGCCATGTGCCTTGTAGGCGCATGAATATCACGTGCCTTGTAGGTGTGGATATGACGTAAGCCTTACAGACGTCTATAGCGTGGATAGCACGTGGACAGCACGTGAACCGCATGCCTTACAGGCATGGATACCATGTGCGCCTTGCAGCTGGGGGCAGTAAACAGCAAAACAAGATATGTGGGATATCAGAGTGTGTTTCAGCTGTTGTAGGCTGTTGAAAAACAAGTCTCATGTCAGGGTATATGGCTTGAGATGGCTGCACAGATGATAGCCGCTTTCTGCTACAAGTTGGCTCCCAACAAATATTCAAAGGTTGAAATATACAAGGCTCAGCCATATCCTTTTATTTCTTCAAAGAAAGTTCATTTTTCTTAATTCCTTAACATTTGAATAAAGTTATATCAAAGCTAAGAAGGACTTATTGCCAGGACCAGAAAAATCATGTGAAATGAGGACATTCTGGATAGTCAGAAGTATTTAATGAAATGATTAGAAACATATGTCTTTGTTCAATGTATTGACTTTAAAAAAATACATACACTGTAGCATGCCTTTATTTTGAACACAAAGAAATGTAGTCTTATGCTTTATCTTTTGGGGGGATGGGTAATCTGCAGTGTTTAACACTTTAGGCTCATGTTTAAACATTTCTATTTTAAAACTTAATTTATTTAAGAACTTTGGAGAGTTTTAAAGATTGAGTCTTTTAAGTGTTTTCTTGTTGGACATATCATTTCTCTAATCAATATTTTGCATTTGTAATGCAAGCATATAGAATAAACTGAGCATGCTCCCACCCTCTCTTTCCTCCCCCTCCCCCACTTTGTTCCCCTAGACAGTTTCACTTCTACTTTCAGATGACATACACATACATGATTTCATTTATCAATAAAAATCTTGGAACTAAAAATGAGAGTAAACATTTGCCATTTGCTTTTCTGGGACTGGCTTAATTTACCTAATGTAATCATCTCCAATTATACCAATTCTCCTAAAGCAATGTAACTTCATTCTTTCTATGTCTGAAAGAAAAATGGCATTGTGTATATACATCTCTTTTCCCTTGCAGGCTCCTATGTTGTTCGACTTTCGAGTTGGCCCCATAGACTTGCTGATGTAAGCTGCATTGCAACAAGCATGGACAGACTGGAGCCCTTTGGGTGAGTGTGTACCAGAGCTATAGCTGAGGCATATGGTAGAGTTACTGCTGATTTTTGATTGGCTTCTACAGTGGGCTGGGCTAGCTCACATCTCCATCCTCATAAAGCTTCCCTCTCATCTGCATCCTTGCCAGCCTTTTTTATTATCTATTTTCTTAATGATTGACATCCTGGTTGGGGTGAGATAGAATCTCAGTGTAGTCTTGATTTTTATTTCTCTGATGGCTTTTTCATGTTTATTGAGTGATCTTCCAATGTTGAAGAAAAAATTAATTTTCACAAAATATAGTCTTGGGCTTGTTTTGAAGGCTTGGAAGAAAAGCTTATATTTGTAACAGGCCTGACAAATTTTAATTAGTTCCAGCTACAGCTAGGGTTCTATCTAGCTGAAAAGACTGGGAGAATCCACGTTTTCCAAATTATTCTAGCCCACGTTAAAGAAATGGTGGTTTGAAATCTAAAACTTGTTTCCCAGTGAAATGTATGATGTCAATGACCTCTCCTGACTTTCCCACCACCTTCCTGAGTGACTGCTCACTGTTAAAGCAGTCACAGCACCCTGGCTGGTCAATACCCTCATCTTAAAGACAAGACAAACATATACAAATCTACAGCAAAGTCAAATTTGATTCAAAATTCTATTGCATTTTTTTTCAATTTTGAAAAAGATAAACATGGTATTCACTTCTCTGGATGAAAAAAAAAATGTTGTTTTTAAAGTGAACCATAAACGAAAAGTCAACACAACCATCTCTTCATTTTAAAATATGTAAGACCAACTACAGAATATTACCTAAATTTGTGTTGGGGATAAAATTTCATTTTTTAACAGTATTTTGTTTTCTGAATTGTCTTTAGCATTTTGAACTACTTTGATAATGTAAAAAAACCCATAGCATTTTCAAATAAATGTTAACCTGCTGGGTGGGTGACCTGTTCTGCTTTCACTTTCTACTGCAATCTCTTGTTCTTAATCCAGACACAGTAAAATGTGAGTTTCTGTTGGTGAATGTGGTTGTCCCCGAGGAGGGGCCTGGAGGTATTTCATTCTTCAACTTAGCCAAGCCTTTCAAGAATAAAAAGCTTACTTTACATAAACAGGAACTTCACCTTCTTGAGTCACTCATGAAAGAAAGAGCTATGCTTAAAGGAAAATATTGACTGGCTTGTCAGATGGGAGACTAGATATCCCAAGTGTTTATGACTTCCACAGGAAACCCGTTCTTCCAAGAGCAAGTAAGGTTCACTCCCGCTGCAACCTAGGCATTCATCATCCAATTTCTCTCAGTAGTCTCTGCTTATAAGAGGAATATAGTATCCTTCAGGATACAAGCTCCAGGACTCCTAGCATTATTAGATTCTTGGTAAACGTCTTAAATGAATGTTGCTGATACATTGTTCTGGGTCTCAGTCTCTTTGGATCATTTATAACCATAACAAAGTAACTTTTGTTTGCAATGATCTTGGAAGCTAGTCCACTATTGATACATAACTTCTTTTAAGCAAAACCTAAAGTTCTCAAGCTGCAGGCAGGATAGTATATTGGTTATAGGTTTGCATGCTGACTAGTTTCAAAGCCCAGCTTCGCCTCATGAGATGTACAACCAGTGCACAAGCAGTTTCTCTTTAAATAGTCTTCATTACAGACCTATTGAAAATGGTAATTGAAATAGAAAGCTAAGCTGTGGGAAAGACTTGTAACCAAGCACATAGTGTTTGCTTTATTAGTATTATTAATTTTAATATTTATCCTGGGTCTGAAGTCTAACAAACTCTAGCTTCTAATTTTTGTAGTTACTCTGCTCTTAGTAAAACACCACTTCCTGTTTCTAAGGGGGTAAAAAGCTTTTAAAAGTTATAAAAAGACTCAAAGACTTCTTGGACATCAAATAGCTCTTACAAAACAACATTTTGATGAGTTAAGTGTAAAGGAATCAAAAACATACGGATTAAATTTCCTTTATAATACACATGGGCTTAGAATGAAAAAAAAAAGTGCTTAGCAAGACACACTTTGGGTTTGCCAAACTCAGAACACTGAAAAAACAGTTTTAAGACATTCTGCAGACCCGGGACAGAACCAGGTCCCCTCATCTACAGTTAAAACCTCCTCACACCCAGACCTCGAAGCTCCCAACTGTTCCAAAATTGGTCATCTTTTGATCCATCTTCTCAAAGGATAGCATTCCTCCAATTTATGAGCATGCATGCTGCCCTTCAGAAGTAACACAGAAACAGCTTATAATTTAGAAGAAGAGATTACCATCTGCATATAATTTCCATTGTAATATTTTATTGGAGATCTGTAACCATGCATTTCAATGCACTGGTTACATGTTGTGTATGCTTAAAGTTATAGACAATGTCTCATAATAAGCAGATATGCTTTTCAGTTTGCAGCATAACCCTTAGTCAGAGACAACTTATCTGTTTGGAAGGATTATTTGGGATTGATTATTAGAGTAAATTATGCTGTGTATTAAATATTTTTATACTATGATTTTTCTTTTTGAAGCTATTAATCCACTCTGCTTGCATACAATATGAGGAATGAAGATCATGTACTTGCCTCTTCCAGAAACTCTTTCCCCACTCAGCACGTCTATGAGATACTCAGTAACTCTAATTTAAGGAAACAAAAAATTCTAAATTTTATATTTCTTTTGAAACAAATATGCAAATTGGATCTTTATAGGCTTTCATGGAGGAAGAAAGTAAGGATCAATAGTCCATGTTAACATTAAGGAGAAGGCCACATCTAAAAAAGCAATCTTTTAATAACACCATCACTGGAAACATAATTTTTTTTATTTCTGCAAAGTGCTGCTACATTTGAGTGTTTTCTGCACTAAATACTCCAATATCATTAGACCTCACACATCAGTTATTATTTCTGTAAATAAGACATGAGGATAAAATAGAGCTAAACTTCTCAGAGTGCATCTTAAATTGGGAGTAGAAAGTAACATAATGAATCTAAAATGTGTGTGTGTGTGTGTGTGTGTGTGTGTGTGTGTGTGTGTGTGCACTTACTCGCATGTTGCTACGGACTAAGAGCAGCACAAGACAATGTAGATGGCCTCAGATTGAATAATTGTTTCTTTTTCAGTTGGAAGTTTGCCCAAAGAATTACCTTAAGAAAGTTTCGATCTTTTTTTGAATGTTTTATTTACAATTCAGATGACATCCCCTTTCCCCATTTCTCCTCCTAAGAAAACCCCTATCCCATACTCCCTTCTCCCTTTCGCTTTTATACAATTTTTAATGTTATTCAAAGGCTTTATAAGTTTGGTAATGCTCAATAACAAGATGCCCATACAATCTGAAGTGTAATCCAATACCCAACCTAGATATATCAACTATCTTTGACTGGCGGAGACACTCGAACATCTGCTTCCACGTTCCCCACCCCCCCCACTCTTTCTCTCATCACCTAGCTCCTCTTCTCCTCCTCCTCGTCTCCCTCTCCTTACTCCTCCTCTCAAAATACTCTCTCAAAATACAATTAGAGCATAACTATACCAATTTGTGTCAGTAAGGTACAAGATAGACCTGATACCCAGTCCATGATTTTGTTGACTAACCAGAACCTCTGTCATCTTTCCTAACTTAGTTCTGAACCTGGATTTTTTCTTGGCTTTAGAATGAATGTCAGCTGAAAACCATCCTCTCAAATATTTTCTCTCAAAGTACATAGCTGGGATTGGCCATGAGACTATAAGTCTTCAAGCCCATCAGAAATCCAGAATGACTGAGTTAACTGAAATTATGGGAAGCACAAAGCATAGCTTCTAAAACTTAGCCAATTTATAGGGACCACTGAATACCTGGACAGTCCCTATACTACAAAACATTGGAGCATCTGATCTTCAGCCTTCTGGCCCAGGATCATCTGACATACCTAGTGATGCAGAATTATTGAGGGCTGATTACTCTGTCTTGGCAGATATAATCAGTCGACTATTCCACAAGTGTGTCTTTTTCTGGACAGTAATTTGTCTGTAGATGAAAAGAGGAAATTCTTGCCTAGTGGTTGTCTCACCACAACTGGAGTAACTCCCAAGATGCTCAATTTTTTCTTCAAATCCACGACAGGAAGCTGTCAGGAGCAGACAGGTCTCTAATCAAAACCAACATTAATACAGAAATGTTTGTAACGTCAATTCTGTGGACTTCTGACATTTTGAAAACCAACTATCCATGTAAGGCAATCTGGACTGTTGTCTGTTAACTCCTCTCAGCTATTTCTAAATAAAATATAGAAAACACCCTAACAATAAACTCAGAGCCACGAATTTGCTATAGGCCCTTAACTCACAGGCTAACTATATCAAATCAATTAGAAAGGTAAAAGAAGAACTGGGTCTAAGTCTTGTATTCCTAAATGTGTTATATAGGCACAATGCCTATGAGAGTAACAATATTAATTTCACTTTTATATGAATAAGAAGCTCATACCAATAAAAACCTTAAATTTTAAATCAAAGTAAATTTTGTACCATTTAAGAAATTATAACTTTATCTTAATAACAGTTATACATATTTCTACCAATGGGTTATGGCTATGCAATAAATCCTAGCTAATCCTCCCTGTTCCAACAAAACCACTCCTTTTCCCTAGAAAGACAGCCCAATATTAACCACCTCAGTCCCCAAGTCAAGGGAAAAGGGGTGCCAACTCTTCCTTAACTTCTTCAAGCTGATTACAGGCATTGAGATATTAGAAGAGGGACAGGGGAAGAGTAAATTGATAAGCCTCTAAAGCTGTGTCTTCACTGCATCCAGCTAAAATTCCAGGACATCAGAGGTTTGAGCAGGTCTGCTCAGCTTGCTTAATGTATAGATACACCAAGGCTGTGTATTCTGCAATATACAATTCTCAAAACAAATTTTAGTATCAAGATCATTTTTGGTTTGAATTCTGGAATCTAGTTTTCTGGTGACCCGCTTCTATCATGTCTAATCCATATAATTCTGGGGGTTTCTATGAGGGTGTGCTCCCACCATCCTCCCATACCCACTTCCCTGTTCTCAAATTCCCCAAAACTAGGGAATCCAAACTTTCAAGCACCAAGGCCCTCCACTTCCACTGATGCCTGGCAAGGCCAACCTCAACTACCTATACAGGTGGAGCCATGAGTCCCCCTCTCCCTTTGTGTTCTCAGGCTGAAGATTTTAGAATGGCTACTCCAACTTGTTTCTTAGGACCATTTGCTTGAAAAATTGTTTTCCAGCCTTTTACTCTAAGGTAAAATCTGTCTCTGTCACTGAGGTGGGTTTCCTGTATGCAGCAAAATGCTGGGTCCTGTTTATGTATCCAGTCAATTAGCCTATGTCTTTTAATTGGGGAATTGAGTCCATTGATGTTAAAAGATATTAAGGAACAGTGATTGTTGCTTCCCATTATTTTTGTTATTAGAGGTGGAGTTATCTTTGTGTGGCTATCTTCTTTTGGATTTGTTGGAAGAGGATTACTTTCTTGCTCTTTCTAGGGTATAATTTCCCTCCTTGTATTGGAGCTTTCCTGCTATTATCCTTTGTAATGCTGTGTTTGTGGAAAAATATTGTATAAATTTGGTTTTGTCATGGAATATCTTGGTTTCTCCATCTATGGTAATTGAGAGTTTTGCTGAATATAGTAGCCTGGGCTGGCATTTGTGTTCTCTTGGGGTCTTTATGACATCTGTCCAGCATCTTCTAGCTTTTATAGTATCTAGTAAGAAGTCTGGTGTAATTCTGATAGGTCTGCCTTTATATGTTACTTGGCCTTTTTCTCTTACTGCATTTAATATTCTTTCTTTGTTTTGTGCACTTGGTGTTTTGATTATTATGTGACAGGAGGTATTTCTTTTCTGGTCTAGTCTATTGGGCGTTCCATAGGCTTCTTGTATGTTTATGAGCATCTCGTTCTTTAGAAAATTTAGGGAAATTTTCTTCTATAATTTTGTTGAAGATATTTATTGGCCCTTTAAGTTGGGAATATTCACTCTCATCTATACCTATTTTCCTTAGGTTTGGTCTTCTCATTGTGTCCTGGATTTTCTGGATGTTTTGTGTTAAGAACTTTTTGTATTGTGTGTTTTCTTTGACAGTTGTGTCAATATTTACTATGGTATCTTCTGCACCTGAGATTCTCCCTTCTATCTCTTGTATTCTGTTGGTGATGCTTGCATCTATGACTCCTGATTTCTTTCCTAGGTTTTCTGTCTCCAGGGTAGTCTCCCTTTGTGATTTCTTGATTGTTTCTACTTTCATTTTTATGTCCTGGATGGTTTTGTTCAATTCCTTCACCTGTTTGGTTGTGTTCTCTTGTAATTCTTTAAGGGATTTTTGTGCTTCCTCTTTAAGGGCTTCTACCTGTTTACCTGTGTTCTCCTCAAATTCTTTGAGAGTGTTATTTATGTCCTTCTTAAAGTCCTCTATCATCATTATTAGAAGTGATGTTAAATCTGAATCTTGCTTTCCTAGTGATATGGAAAATTCAGGCCTTTCTTGTGTGGGAGAACTAGGTTCTAATGATGCCAAGTACCCTGGGTTGCTGATGCTTATGTTCTTGTTCTTGTCTTTTGCCATCTGTATCTCTTTAGTGCTACCTGCCCTGTCCTATTATCTTGGTTGTATCAGAACTGTGTTGGTTGGGTGTTACTACTGGGGTTAGAGCTGGGGCCCAAAATCTGCTCAGTGGTCAGGCACAGAAAAGAAGAAACAAGTGCTCTGGGCCAGGAGTGTCTTCCTGGGTCCAACCTGCCTTTTGAAGAGGCCTTAGGGATCAGATGTTCTGCAGCTCTTGCTCTTTGGGAAGTGAGATGGCTCTTATCATCCATAGACAGCATTTCATTTATAAAATAAAACATTACTCTTCATATGGAAGATTTCCCATGACTCATTTCTCTGTATGAAAACTTTGATTCTGAAGACTAAATGGAGTTTGTCCATAAGGTCTGCACTCTTTTTCCTGGGAAAATAGGTCAATTGTTTCAAAAATTTCAGACAGGAGGATAAATTTAAATTAACAGAATGACTACAATGTAGATTGGTTACAAGAAAATATATTTGAATTTATTTAAATTTTTGAAGTGAAATCTGATTTTTTGTT
This sequence comes from Arvicanthis niloticus, assembly GCF_011762505.2. NCBI lineage: Eukaryota > Metazoa > Chordata > Mammalia > Rodentia > Muridae > Arvicanthis > Arvicanthis niloticus. Next base: position 9,005,190 of record NC_047678.1, on the reverse strand, counting down.
TGTTTTTGTTTTCTTTTTTTAAATTGGATATTATATTTACATTTTAGATTTTATCCCCTTACCCCCATTCCCCCCACCACCCAGGAACCTCCTATCCCATCCCCCCATGCTTCTATGAGAATGTGGCCCCACCTACCACCCCACTCCCACCTCCCCACCCTCGAATTCCCCTCCACTGGGTGTTCAGCCTTCATGGGACCAAGGATCTCCTCTCGCACCTATGTCCGACAAGGCCATCCTCCCCTACATATACAGATGGAGTCGTGGGTTCCTCCCTATGTGCTCCCAGGCTGGTGGTTTAGACCCTGGGGAGCTCTGGTTGGTTGGTATTGTTGCTCTCCTGATGGGGCTACAAACCCTTTCTGCTCCTTAAGTCTTCTCTCTAACTTCTGCATTGGAAAACCCTTGGTCAGATCAGTGGTTAGCTGTGAGCATCTGCCTCTGAATGTGTCAGACTCTGGCAGACCTCTAAGGAGACAGCTATATCAGGCTCTTGTCATCATGCACTTTCTGCCATCCACATCAGTGTTTACCTTTGGTGACTGTATATGGGATGGATACCCAGGTGGAATCGTCTCCAGACGGAGGCCCCTCCTTCAGTTTCTGTCCCACACTTTGTCTCCATATTTGCTCCCTTAAGCATTTTTGTTACTTTTTCTAAGTAGGACCGAGGCATCCACATGTGGTCTTCCTTTTTCTTGAGCTTCATGTTGTCTGTGACTTGAGTCTTGGCTATTCCAATCTTTTGGGCTAATATCTGCTTATCAGTGAGTAAATACCATGTGTGTTCTTTTGTGATTGGGTTAACTCACTCAGGATGATAATTTCTAGATCCATCCATTTGCCTATAAATTTCTCAAATTCATTATTTTTAATAGCTGAGTAATACTCCATTGTATAAATGTACCACATTTTCTGTATCCATTCCTCTATTGAAGGACATCTGGGTTCTTTCCAGCTTCTGGCTATTATAAATAAGGTTGCTATGAACATAGTGGAGCATATTTCCTTGTTATATGTTGGAGCATCTTCTGGGTATATGCCCAGGAGTGGTATAGCTGGATCCTCAGGTAATGCTATGTCCAATTTTCTGAGGAACCGCCAGACTGCTTTCCAGAGTGGTTGTACCAGCTTGCAATCCCACCAACAATGAAGGAGTGTTCCTCTTTCTCCACATCCTCACCAGCATCTACCATCACTTGAATTTTTTATCTTAGCCATTCTGACTGGTGTGAGGTGGTATCTCAGTGTTGTTTTGATTTGCATTTCCCTGATGACTAAGGATGTTGAGTATTTCTTAAGGTGCTTCTCAGCCATTTGAATTTCTGCAGTTGAAAATTCTTTGTTTAGCTCTGTACCCCATTTTTAATAGGGTTATTTGGTTGTCTGGAGTCTAATTTCTTGAGTTCTTTGTGTATATTGGATATTAGCCCTGTATCAGATGTAGGATTGGTAATCATCTTTTCCCAATCTGTTGGTTGCCATTTTGTCTTATTGACAATGTCCTTTGCCTTACAGAAGCTTTGCAATTTTATGAGGTCCCATTTGTCAATTCTTGATCTTAGAGCATATGCCATTGGTGTTCTGTTCAGGGACTTTTCTCCTGTGCCTAGGTATTCGAGGGTCTTCCCCACCTTCTCTTCTATTAGTTTCAGTGTATCTGGTTTTATGTGAAGGTTCTTTATTCACTTGGACTTGAGCTTTGTACAAGGGGATAAGAATGGATTAATTTGCATTCTTCTACATGCTGACCTCCAGTTGAACCAGCACCATTTATTGAAAATGCTGTTCTTTTTCCACTGGATGGTTTTAGCTCCTTTGTCAAAGATCAAGTGATCATAGGAGTGTGGGTTCATTTCTGGATCTTCAATTCTATTCCATTGATCTTCCTGCCTGTCTCTGTACCAATACCATGCAGTTTTTATCACTATTGCTCTATAGTACAGTTTGAGGTCAGGGATGGTGATTCCCCCAGAAGTTCTTTTATTGTTGAGAATAGTTCTCGCTATCCTGGGTTTTTTTTTGTTATTCCAAATGAATTTGCAAATTGCTCTTTCTATCTCTATGAAGAATTGATTTGGAATTTTGATGGGGATTACATTGAATCTGTAGATTGCTTTTGGCAAGCTGACCATTTTTACTAAGTTAATCCTGCCAATCCATGAGCATGGGAGATCTTTCCATCTTCTGAGATCTTCCTCTATTTCTTTCTTCAGAGACTTGAAGTTCTTGTCAGACAGATCTTTCACTTGCTTGGTTAGCTTCACTCTGATTTTTAATCTAATAAAATTACTAGCAAATATATTTTGGGAAAAGCATGTCAATGATATTATCTTGATGTGTTTATTATTACCCACATATAAGTGAGACCTTCTGGTATAATCTTAATGTTTGAAAACAGTTTAAATAGTAGAAACACTTCATAGAAATCCTGCTTATGACATTAATCACTTGAGAAAGAGTTGTTTAACCAGGAACTAATTCAGCCCAGCAACTGTCTAAGCATGAAATCAGTGAAAATCAAACAAAGAATTAATATAGTTAATACACACTATACAAAAGACGTGGCTACTAGGCTCACTGCTCAGCCCATTCCGATCTCTCCAGTTAACTCCCAGAACCAGTGTCCATGAGAATATCTATGGTCTTCGTCTGTCTATTTTCAGTTAAACATACAAGTACCAAAGATACTTAATCCCACAAATAGTTAATAGCATGAAAAAATAAATTCACTTTATTTCTCTAGAGGAACGTGGTAAGGAGGACCTTAGCATTGGTTACTCATCCATTAAACATGTACTATAAATCTAGTACTTGCTAACTACCAAAGAATCAGAGAAGAGATGCCATAGCTTAAACATAAATCATAATATGTAATTATGTCTTAAAATCCTGAAAAACTGGTCTGGGACAATAGTTGATCTTGCTATACAAGTCTCAGGACCCAAACTCAAAAATCTTGATAAAAATTTGGGCATGATGGCATGCTTCCAATTCCAGCAGTGGGGAGGTGAAGGTAGGTGTATCCCCAGGGCTAGTTAGACAACCATCCTGACCTATTTAGCTAGCATCAGGCTAATGAGAGACTCTGTCTTCAAAACACAAGGCTTCTGGCATACATGCATGCACACGCGCACGCGCGCGCGCGCACACACACACACACACACACACACACACACCAAAAATTTCTAGGAAACAATAGAGATTATCTAACCCAACACACATGCTATAAATGGAGAATCAGCATGCCATAGTGCTCAAAAGACTTTTTGGACTGTTTGGTGTGTGCTTAGCTTAGAACCAAAGCATCCTTTTGCCATACAAATAAAAACAAACAAAAACAAATTGGCTCCATAATTAATTTGTGTTGGCATCTTTTCTAATTTTATTGCTACATAATTGTCTATGCAGAACATTGGCTCAAGAGGTTGGTTTGTTGTTTCCTTTGACCAACTCTCTCTGAAGATGTAGTTTGATCCAATGTCAAGTAAGTCAATATCCTGAGCTATTTCTTGTTTAAATCATTTAATCCGGTTATGAGATGTGGTTTAGCCTGGTTGGACATTTCACAAATATGCTGCAGGTAAATTAGGTAAGAAGACATTCAACCAGAAAAGAAAATCTCTTACTTTTTGCTAAAAAATAAATGTTTGCTAAAAAAAAGTATTTTGTGTATTTTAGGATGGCTCATCATGCAAGACAGTTAAGATAAACTGAACTTTCATGTGATTATTCTAGAATAGACTCTGGAAACTTAAGTTCAGCAGCACTCAAAAATAATTTGCAATTTTTACTTCAAAATATTAGATTAGATGGACTGACTTCATTGTGGTCACCTGATAATTTCATTGCTTGGAATCTACTCCTACATAATAGAAATCCTTGTCAAAGCTCTTTCTATCATTCCTAAAGTTTTCTCCAAACTTTACTCTGACTTTTGCATACATGCCCCAAGACACTATCACCTTTTACTGTCATTCTCGTTGTGATTTCCAAAGGAATCCAAGATGGGTTCGCACATGCTTAGCCCCATGTGCTGGAGAATTCTACTGTGGGGCCACTCTGGTTGATCAGGGTTGAGGCAGGTATGGAAGTAGTCACTATATCCCAGCAGACTCTGCTAAGATTCGGCTTTCCATCCTCTATAAATCCCCCCCATCTGCTGTCTATAATGCAGACACCACCATAACATCCTATCTTTGTTTCCCCCTTTCTACGTCACTGTTGTTGCTGTCCCACAGCCCTGCCTCCAGATTTACTTTAAAATCAACTACCTATATGGCAAGTCTTCATCTGACTGGTCATCCTAGCCCCCATTTAAGAACTAAAACAGCAGAAGATACCCAGAGATCTGCCCACCACAGGCATCACTACAGTGTGCAAGTATGCTGAAGACAGATTAGAGAGAAAGAGAAGCACAACAGTCTGAGCACTGTGAAGAGAGATGGAACTGGTGAAGCAAGGTGAGGAATATTCTGTTGTAAGAAGCCTGACTGCCACCTGAGGCCATTGTGAAGTGCTGGCCCATGTTGCTGCTGAGGGTCATGTCTGGGTCCATGACTCTGCAGCAACAGAGATCTGGGTTGATGTCTTGGGCCCATGTTACCACCAAAGACCATGCAGGTATCTCTGGTCTGGGATGCCACCTGGGACCATGTTGATGTTCAAGGACTGTGTGAAGCTGGCTTCACTTCTCACTTTCTGAGGGACTCTGCCAGTGCCTGAAAGAACAGGCCCTCAGAGTGAGGTAGTCAGGGCAGTGCTGGAGAGCTGGTCCTGATGGTGTGTGTTCAGGAGAGCAGGCCCTGAGGACATGAGCTGATTGCTAGTTGTTACAGGCAGGAGAGCTGTCCCTGCCCCTTGCCTGTGCAAAGCAGGAGAGCTGGCCCTGATGCTGCAGGTATAGGAGAGTTGGCAGCTACCATCCAGACCCAGATCCAGGGCTTTGAGTTGGTCCATCCTAATATCTACCCCATCTATGAACTGCTAGAGAGCATTAAGGGACCAGTCCTGTAGAAACAAAGCGGCAGGATCTCCATGACACAGAGTAACAACGGGATATCCAAAAGGAGTCTGGGTGAGGATCCATTGTTGATAGTGTAGCAGAAGCCAGAGACCTCGAACCAGACCAATGGTTCAATGCAATAAACATTTGCAAGTAAACGTGTGTGAACAAAAGGTACACTGAGGGACACACTGTGAAACACCACAGCTTCCACAGCAAGATGTTCTGTTCTTTTCTTATTACCTCCTCTTTTTTATTTTTATTTTTTGTTTTCTTTGGAGAGAGAGGTTGCAGGTGTGGAGAGCAGCTACAAAGGGACAAGGGACAGGAAGATGAGTAGGATTGAGGTTCATGGTATAAAAATGACAAAAAATAAATAAATAAAAATTTACAAAAAGTACCAAAAAGAAAAAGAAAAAAAAACAGATTGCTACATATATTTTAAGTTGCTTAAATTTTCAGTTTAATTTTTAATGAAGTTAAATTTTCAAATGTGATCAAATGGATACATATATAAGGATGCTGTGAAATCGGTGCCAGCAATAGCTTCAGATCTTCCCAAGTGCCCAGGAAAATATAGAGGGAGAATAAAAGATGGGAGGGAAGAAGAAAGATTAAATAGCAAAAACCACGTGGAAAATGGCCACAAACAAATTAGGCAAGCTACCATCACAAAAAAGCAAAGCACATGGCATTAGAGATAAAGCATCAACAGGCACATAGCAGGCAGGTTAGCATCTTCTGGGGTCTGAGGGCTGCAACTGGACACCCAGCAAGCATGAGAAAGGGATGAGGTATCTCCAAGAAGTGCCAGCTCAAGAGAAGAAACTGGAGAGAAAAAGAGCAGAAGAGATCGAATCCAGCAAGTCAACATGTTTTTGATACTACACAAAACAAGAGCGTTCTCTGTAAAATGATAAAACGCTTCTCAGCCAAGCCACCTTCTAAAGTCATTGGAAACTAAATGCATGTAAAGTAAGCAACAGAAAATCTCTAAACCCCAAAAGCATAGGTAATAACAGAAATAATAGGTAAATTGTATCACATTGAATTAACATACGTAGGCGCAGCAAAGGAACTAATCAAACCTGAAGAGACGTCCTGTGGGATGGGTGAAAACTGTGGAAAGACCAAATCAAGAACATTAGCTCACCTCTAACCAAGCCCACTGGTCACTTTTTTGGTATGCACATTTGAAATCTTAGCAGCAAGTAAACATAGTACCATGTGATACCGCTAACTGTCAACACAGTGTTGAAAGACAGAGCTGATCATCTGTGTCCTAGTCACCTCCCCACTCACACACCAGCCTCCACTTGGCTCCACTCTTCACTTTTTCTCTCTGCGAGCAATGGTCTCTGTTCTGGCTTCTTTCATTTAGCATGAATATCCTCCAAGTTCATGCACATTATCACAAGTGAGAGGATTTCTCGTTCTTTGAGAGTAGGACACTAAGCCCCCAAATGGAGCTAACACATTTAAGACACTCACGGTAAGAAGGGACAGAATATGTACACACTACAGACTAGCAGTTATCAACATAGAAGAGCTTGGCAATTGTTCTCCTTGTTCTTCTTGTGGAATTCACTAGCTTTCAACAGCAGAGTTGACTAAGGAGACACTGAAATTCAACTGTGGGTCAGTGTTAATGTACTGGTCCTCATGGGATGTGAATTGAATAAAAAGGCATCAAAAGCTTGTGACTACTAATATGATACTGTAAGCATAATGCTGTCTTTTTTCCCCCTTAATTTGGGGGCAGGGGACTGGAGAAGATACAGAATCAAAATGAACTGTAGTAGTCTCAATGTTGCACAGGAAAGAAAGTGAGAGAGTCTGTCCTATCATCCCTTAAAGCCTGGAGAACCAGGATTTCAGCATAGCAGGGAGAAGATAAACTTCTGAAAGAAGAGGGTAAAAGCTCCACACTTGACGTAGAAATGTTAGAGTTTGCTGAAAAAGACTAGTAGACCATTTGCAATGCAGGTCCACTAAGAAGCCCTGGATCCCAAATTGTGGTCTTTATCATCAATTATAAAGACATCAGGGCTTCGCAGAGAAATGGCTGACTCCAGACCTGTCATTTAAAAAAAAAAAAAAAAAAAAAAAAAAAAAAACCCTCATGATAATTTTAAATACTTTGGTACAAATTCAAGAGGAGAAAATCATTCTATGTGAAGTCAAAAGTCTTTACAGCCAACCTGAAAGACAATCCTACTGTCCAAAGATATGAGAGTACAAGTGTTGGGAAGGATAAAATTAACTGTTCATCCAAGATTCTGAGAACTACTTCAGGATCTTGGAAATTAGGCAAACAAAAGAATCAAGCATTTATAACACTTTGCCTTTATGAAGTACATGAACTATATACTAATAATACAGTTTTGGATCTTCATAGATATTTTGTAAGACAAACTAAAGAGTGTCTGAAGAATGTATTAATTAAAGATGGCCCAGATGTACCAAGTGCTTCAATAGGTAAGACGGAACTTACAGGGGTCTGGGATACTGGTGAGATCAGTGATAACACAATACCGAGTTCTCACTTGCCTCTGGATCATGCCAGTTCTGGAGGGGCAGGTAGTGCTGGGACTAGAGCAGACTGTGAATTCCTCCCCGAGATACTTCTGGCTGCTTTGTTTAAAATGACTGCTAACTACCAAGCTCTTTGCCTCATAAGAATTTGCTAAACTATAAATTTGTTTAGTGTGGTTTTCTGTAGTGGTGTTTTATTTTGCAATAAAAGGTGATAGATAAAATATAAGAATATCCTATTTCAGATATAATTTATATATGTGCATGAAAGGTACATTTTATAGGTGGGAATATTTTTAAATGAATTGTGTTCTGATCTGTTGCCTAGAGTCCAGGTTTTTTATATAACAGGTAAAATATTGTGCAAGTAAAAAAAATAGCACATTAAACCTTTTTTGTTATCCCATGAGCTTAGCATAATGGTGGGACTATAATGGACACCACTTACTGAGAATTCACCAATCTGAATGTCCCCCAACTCTAAATGACAGCTGGAATTTCAACCCTGAAAATGTGGTTTGGGAACAAGCTTAAGCCCTTAAAGCAGATCTTCAATAAATGTGAACTGGTTTTTTTAATTAAATAATTCTGCTTTCTCATATTGTATTCATTACACTGCTCTAGATACAGAAAGTAGACAATTATATGTGTGTTTAATTTAAATACATTTTACCACCTTAATGAAAACAGTGTATTATGTATCACATTAACAAAACAATCCATCAATAGCAAATCTAAGTATTGTGGTCTTGTGGATATTACTTGAACTTAGAAGTAAAAGAAAAGAAAGCCTATCCCTGAACTTCTAAACCTCAGAGATGTCTTCAAAAGACTCTGCTTCCTCTTGAACATTCTTCAAGTGCCTGGAATTTCTCATATTAAAACTAAATAGGCAATATCAAACCAGGGGTGCTCAAAGGAATCCATGGCCATGTTGATCAGTTTCTAATTGTTCTTCAAATTAATAACTATAACACTTTAAAATGTGTGTGTGTGTGTGTGGGTGTGTGTGTGTGTCACAAGAGAGAGTGCGAGTGCACATGGGTTCCATGGCTCACATATAAAGGTGAGAGGACAATTACTTTCAGGAGTCTGTTCTCATCTTCCAGTCACCTTGTTGAGGTAGGGTCTCTTTATATTACATACCCCAGGCTAGCTTCCAAAAGATTCTCCGGTCTCTGTTTCCCTCTCACCTTTGGAGTGCTGTGATTTAAGATGCAAGCTACCACCTTTGGCTTTTTCCATGCATTCTGGGGATCAAACCTGGATTTGTACAATAAGAGCTATTACCCACGGAGCCATCTCCCTAGTCCCCCAAATTGTTTTTAGCAGGAGTGACTTTAAAAGTTGTTCTATATCACAAAAGAGGGCAAGAAAATATTTTAAGAGCTAGCGAACCTTTATCTTCTAGAAATGACAGGGAAACTAAACCCATGACACCTCAATAACATAGCTGCCTAAATAAAACCTGAACAAAGACAATACCAATAGGCATGCTAACAAAGAAGGAAATATCTCAGTGAGTGTTTCACCCCTAAACAAAGAATAAGTGGCATAAGGAATGCTGAGAGTGGGAGGATTAGTCTTCTTCAGGGGGAGGCCCTTATCTGGGTATCCAATAGCAAGTGGTCAGTACTGGAGCCAGCACGTTGTGTTTATATACTTATGGATTTGTGTGTATGTAATAATAGCAAAGAAAGTAGGATATGGTGGTGATATTTAGAAAATGGCACCCAGTCCAGCTTGTTCCCAGGCAGCCACCATGTTCCCTCTGCTCCTCAGCTCTGACCAGGGCTCTGGCTAGCTAGATGCACAGGCCCTGGCACCCACAAGATAGCAATGTGGGGGATGGCTCTGCCAATCCCCCACGCTGCATCCACAAATCTCGGCTGAACCCCAGACAATATCTGCCATCCTCACAGTACCCGATACAAATGAGACTCTTAAAGCTTAATGATTATCTAAAGGATTTATATATTTAGAAATGCTCAATCAACAAGACGCCCACACAATTAGAGTTGTTACCCAATAGCTAACCTTTTGATAGAAGTTGCTACCCAGGACACTTTTCAACCCATCCATGGTTCTCTATGGTTCATAGCCTCCTTCTTCTCCTACCCTTCCTCTATTTCTCCCTTCCCCTTCTTTTTTCCCCTCCCCTTCCTCTATTTCTCTCCCAGCTCCACCTTCTTTTCTACTGCCTAATCACCAAGCTCCACTGTGAATACAATGTAGCAGAATAAGTATCCTGCTACAGTGGGGTCATAAATTTGAGAGAGAGAAAGAAAGAGGACATGGGAGGAGTTGGAAGGAGGAGAAAGAAAGGAGAATGGCATGATTATATTTTAATTTAAAAGTAAGATATTTCAAAGGGAAAATGTTTTTCATTTTCTGTTCAATGCAACACTGTTATACCCAACTTACCCAACAGGAATGAAGGCTCCCAAAGTAACTTGATTCATAGCTACTTCAAGATGAAGCAAGCAATATTGCTTGAGTAGGTAACACAATTCAATAGTTGATGTTTTGATTTGTTAAGTCACAAGGGAGGAGAAGTAATAGGCACAGTTCTGTTCCAGTAGAGGCCAGGAGCTCATTATTCAGGTGCCATTGCAATGTCTTGATTTCAGCAGAACATACAGTTTAAGTGCAGTTGGAGACACCATATTCAGAACTTCTGTTATCACATGGCAATTGTACAAGATGTTTCATTATCACGTTTCCATATAGAACCTCACTAATGGTAAGGATCCTTTAACCTTACATAGTTCAACGTAGAAATCTCTAATAGCCAGTTCCACAAGGAGGTAGTAATGGTTCCATCATATATTTTCTACTATATATATTGCTGCTAACTGTATTACAAACCAATTGCCTTTGTTATAATTGTTGTCACTAGATTCTGTCCAGTAAAGTTCTGTGTGAATTTGATTATTGTGATTTCCAGATTCTGAGTCCCTTTAAAAATTAACTTGACTCAAAACATCAGTGTATCACACTGTGATTATTTTTTCTTACTTTCTTCCCCTCTGCCTCCCTCACTCTTTCTCTCCTTCCTTCCCTCTCTCCTTTCTCCTTCCCTCCCTCCCTCTCTTCCTCCTTCCTTCTTTCCACATCTATCTCCCTCTCTCCTTCCTTCTCTCTCCTTCATCTATTGAACAGATAAATATTTTGTTACAATACTACCAAGGCAGCTCTTCCCTCATGAAAGAGTCATAAGAAAGTCCCCAGTGAATGGCACACAGTGGGATATTTGCTAAGGAGACACATGTGCAGATGGCTCTAGAACATGACCAACAAAGGGGAGATCAGAGGAACACTGTGCTGAACATCAGCACCACTGAAAGCTGGAAACACTGTTCCAAGGCCAGTGAGTGGGATGAATCATTTTCCATAGCATTGTCTACAACCAGACCAGTCTCTTTCCACAGCCCCCAGCTTACTGTTCTCCCAAGCTCCTCTTGCTTATTTAAAGCACCTCTTTAAAAGTGCTGCCCCTAAAGAACTGAGATCAGGAAACTGACAGCTCACAAAACAGCCTGCTGGCACAAGGGCTCAAAGGAGCAGCCCCTAAGAGCAGAGGCTCTACTCTTAGCCCAAGTACAACTTTCTGTAATCCCCCTGCCTTCTGTGTGTTTGTAATACAGGCCTTCTTCCATTACAAGACGCTTTGAAGATCTCACCTTCTCCCGTTACTTTGTCTTCTACATAAAATGTCCACAGATGTGAGACTGTTAGAATGTGTGAGAACTGCAGCTGATAATTTATAAACCAATAGGGCTCAAACTTTGTGCGGATTTGGTGTTGGCAAGAGGGCCTGTTGCTGCAGGAGCACCCCCTACTGTCTATAAGGAGAAGTACTAGAATTGGAGACAAACACTGACAAGTTTGGAGATGCCAACAAGCAGTTACTGGCTGATGTTCTGAGATCCAAGAGCAATGAGGTTGTGCAGTCAAATGATCAAACTAGTTGTCTTAATTTTGTCACTTCTTCAAACTAATATTTTTAATAATTCGCCATCTTCTAAAACAATTATCACCACAGGATTTGAGGTTTGACTAAATTCTAAGGTCTTGGAGCGGTTTCACTTTTTTTGTTCGTTCGTTTGTTTCAGTTCTTCTTAAAACATAGTCAAAGCTGACTTGCAACAACTGAGAAAAATGGAATGATGCAAAGAAAGATTTCGACGGAGCCTGTTTGTATATGGAAGGACTCAGAGGCGCAAAATTGGCAACTGTCCCAGATACAGTCATAAATACAAACACAGCATAATCAGAAACAAATTGGACTTCTTAATGAGTACACGTTGATGCTAAGTTCATATCTAAAGAAGTAGACAAGAGTTTTCTTGTTCGATATATCAAATATCTAACATGATGCAAAATTATGGTAACCAAGATATCAACAACACTAGCAAAGTGAAGTTGCCAGAAAAAGACCCATCTATTTCAAGTGAGACAGAATAGGTAAAGGCATCCCGTAACTTAAATGAGGGAGGATTAAATGAGAGATGTTGAGAAAATCAGTGAAATCCTTCTCTTAAGACCTATCCAACAAAAAGTTATAGCTGGGGGAATGATCTAAGCAAAGGAATTCATAAAAGCAATTGGGGAAAGTGTGGGATGGGATTTGGGTCATTCTAGGGAAAGCAAACGTTCCCAAACCAGACATAAAGTGAGTCTCATAGTTGGGATGGTGAAGGGGATTGGTGGGAGGGGTGAGGAATAAAAGGGGGGTAAAGGGGGATCATATGGCAAAAATATATTAGTTACATGTATAAAAATGGCATGACTGAACCACTGCTATATATAATTAATATATACCAATAGAAAGTATTTTTTTAAATTTTAAAAGATGAGCCATAGCTTCAGCCAGCCAAAGGAACACATCTTGCAATTTTATTTAACATATTTGTGTTTCTCCCATTTATTTCTAATTTCTCAATTACTCTTAACACATACTTTGCCGTTGTGACTCATTAGGCACCCTTACTATTTTTTCATTCTCTCTCTCTCTCTCTCTCTCTCTCTCTCTCTCTCTCTCTCTCATAGGGAAATTGAAGCATGTAAGGTTGGAGTTACTTAGCTCCTCTCTGGAGCGACAGCAGGTGAGAGGCCAAGGGCATCTGTGCCAGAGAATGTGTTTCAAGCTAATGGGGATGGGGCTGGTCTGTGAGGAAGGCAACTTCCACACTCTGTCGAAACTGGGAAGGAATCTGCTGAAGAAGCCACTGTTTGCAATTTAACGCTCCAGTAATTGTTCTGTAAAAAAACTCCATGAGCCTTCACTCTGTGAAGGAAATGGTCTAGACACCCACGGTCCAAAAATGTGGCCTTATGTGGGCAGCCAACTTATTTACACACTCCTCCTGAGTCACAAAGGGGACCCAGTGTGCCAGTGGGATAGGGCCAGGATGTGGCTGGTGAAACTGGGGCTCTTAGAAGGACCCATCTTCTGGCAGCTGCATCATCACACCAGCTGATGAACAAATGCAGAATTTTTGAATGAAGTTAGACAAGATAATTTGGCCATGTTCTTCCCAATAAGCAAAGGGTGAGCATTCACCAAATTTTTACATTTTTCCAGACTGTCCAATTTCTAGGCAATCCTGAATAACTATCAGTGTTTCTCTATGAGCGTCGTCACATGAGAAAGACCTGTCTATACCAATTATACACTGGAAGTTTTGACTACACACACGCTCTTGTGCTTTCCACGTGGCCTTTGTGATTTGATTGGGCTTGCAAAGCTACCACTGCATTCCACGCACAGTCAGATGGGAGGAGGGAAATGGAAAAAGGAAGCAATTGACGTGTTTCTCCTAGATGTGCAGTGTGAATTTCCCCCCTTAATGTGTTACAAAGGAGCCTTAAATCCCACCTCTTTTACAAAGAACTTCATTGTTTAATGAAAAACAGTTGTCAATTTTTCCACACCCAAAGCTATTTCAAACTCATTTCCCATGATCATCTATTTGCCTAACACATGGATATAAAGGAATGTATCATTTGCTTATGAATAATGTGTTTTCATATTAAGGTGTTCAATCACATAATACCCATTATGACTTTCATATTGCAAACTAGATTTTGCAAAAGAAAATCATAAAAAATATTTATATAAAAATCTTCCCAGTATTTAATTTTCTATAGCAATAATGCTGACATAAGTTTTTCTCATTCAGACAATGAACTGAATTAAAGGTGCTAAACTGACAGTTTGTCTTTGCCTGGGACTGAAAGAGGAGAACCCTGTAGTGCTCATCTGTGGACCCATGCTCTTTTTCTTCTAGCCCAACACCATAGCCATCTTTTCCACACATTTCTCTCCTTCTCTCTCAATATCAACTTCTTCTTTATTTCCTTCAACACAAGGACTACATCTCTCACACATCCTACCTCATGGAAATTAGGAGTATCCGTGTGACTCATTCAGACCAAGGCAATATGAACAGAAGGAATTCAGGGCCAAGGAAGGGATGGCCCTGCAGCTAAAATTACTCTGAGCATAGATCTTATGCTGACCCCATTTTGCCTTCCAACAGTCAGAACACAACCAATGAACTTCCTTCAACCTATAGTGTAAAAGGACTGTTTACTGTCTCAGTTAGAGCTAAACCAGAGAGAAGAGCCATTAAGTGTTATAGAAATGACAGGGAGGTAGGGAGGGAGTGGGAGAGAAAGAGAGAGAAAGGGAGAGAGAGATGATTCATAGGTAGGTAGATGATATAGATTAGATAGATAATAGACAGACAGACAGACAGACAGACAGACAGATAGATATTGAGAGACAGATATGATTCATTCATTCATCCATAGATGTATGCAGGTAAGGAGGCATTTGTTACAGTGACTCTGCCTTAAGCAACAACGGAAGCTGATGAAGCTGTCTTTTAAGGACTCTTGTTCACAATGTGATGGTTGGATCTTGCAGAGCAAAGGATGAACAGTCAGAAAAAGAAGACAGATAACAGTGCAAAGGAGCAAGCTTCACTGAATCACAGGAACAAACTGGCCTCCCCAAACAGAACTGATGCCCAGGTCAGCTCCTGGTGCCTCTGTCCTTGATTACAAAGGTACTGTGGTAGGTAGACTCACAACCCCCAAAGATGCCTAGTCCCTGAGAGAGACCTGCAAATATGTTCCACATGTCATGAATGGGAGTTAGAACATCAGATGGAATTGGAAACAGTCAGGTTGGTTTCAAACATGAGAGTGATTTTTTATTTCCATGAAAGATAGAAACTGTCTCAACCTCATTATACATAAGAGAGAGCTCATGTGTTCAGCATGTGGGCCTGATTTGAGTAAATTTGTCCTCTTTGGATAGAAATCACATGTAGTCCCAGGCTGTGGCCTGAACCATTTGCTAGTATAAATTGGGTTTTTGCAGAAATCAACTGACCGTAAGACAAGAATCTCTCCTAGTGTCCCTGGATTCCATGTAGACAGGCTCCTTAAATGCAGAAGAATAGTGGATGTCAGAGCCAAGAACTTCAGGGAAGATCTACCAGCCATGGCTAACAGTGGAGGCAGAGGAAGGGAATCTTGAGCCAAAAAATAGGAAAGCCTCTAGAAGCCAAAAGTGGCGAAGAAGTGGATCCCCTTCTAAAAACAAAGGTAGACTTGCAGATAGCTAGACCCAGAGAGACACTTGTCAAACAGGGGTAACAAACAGGATGACAAAGTGCTTGAAGTCACATGATTTATCTCGAAGTGTCTCAATGTTAGAGACATCCTGCCTGCTGATGGGGCCTCCATCACAGCTGCACATGCACAGCAGGCCAAGGTAGCAGAGAAACTGGAGGATCCAAGTTAAGGTGAAACACTTTCAAACCAAACTGCAGCAAGAATGGAGCGGCTCGGGAGACAGGCGGCGGTACAGTGAGACACAAAAGCATCACTACATCCCTGTCGGGCCCCTATACTAAGAACCTCCCTGTGGCCTGTACTCTATGAGAAAGAGACGTGTATAAACTGCAGACTAGCTGCACTAAGCTAACAGGTTACAAAACCACGACAGGCTTCCAGCTCTGCGGAATTCACATCTGATCTCAGTCTCTTCCTTCTCCTCAAGGAAATGAATGCCAAACTGACTGCTGTTGAAATTTCACTTAATATTAAAAATGTTTGAGTGTATTTAAGATATTTTCTTTAGGGTATATGTATAAAATAGACAAAAAAAATACTCCTCATAACTAGAGTATTGAGAATATATGTTACCTTTATATACACATTTACTTGTGGCTTAGAAGGAGGAATCTTTATTAAACTAATAAAGTCCCTGACTGAGATCCATGTATTTTCACAATAGGCAGTATGAACATTTATGGTTTCATGAAGATGGTCCCTATAACATAAGAAAAAATTACTCTAAGAGTCAGTGTGTCTATTGCAGCACGGGAAAACAATTAACGGTCTTAAAGGCAGGAAGTATGTTTCGCTTAGACTCCTCCTTGGTTGGGCTTGAAAAGAGCATCTTGCTCCCCTGCCCTGCCTTACCAGTGAAATGAACTATCCTTTCAGCTACCTTCAATTCAGGCAATCACCTGAATTAGCCATAATTTTTGGAGCCAAAGGGGAGTGTATGGAAGCAATTGTTGGAATGAGACCGTTGTTGTCAACAGGCCTCTTAACTAACTGACAAAATTGGCTGATGCCTCTAGGAAAACAAAGGGGGTGGGTCCACAGATGCCATTCAAGACCTACTTTTCTCTTAATTAATAATTAATTAGCTTTATGTCCCCATTGCTGCTCACCCCCTCCCCCATCCCTTCCTCATTGTCCCTACCTCTTCCCCTCTGAACCGTTCCCCCCCCCCGCCCCGTATAAACACACACACACACACACACACACACACACACACACACACACACACGTACCTTCCCTGACCCTGGCACATCAAGTCTCTGCAGAGTTGGATGCATCCTCTCCCACTGAGGCCAGACAAGACAGCTCAGTTGGGGAATGGATTCCTCAGAAAGGCAACAGCTTTAGAGACAGCCCCTGTTCCAGTTATTGGGGGACCTCATGAAGAGCGAGCTGCACATCTGCTACATCTGTGCCCGGGGGCCTCGTTCCAGCCGCCCGTGTATGTTCTTCGGTTGGTGGCTCAGACTCTGAGAATCCCCCCCCAACCCCCTCCAAGGATCCAGGTTAGTTGATTCTTGTTGGTCTTCCTGTGGAGACCTACTTTTTAAACCTACCTACAACGCTCACAAGTACACATTCACAGAGAGGCTGACGTAGCCATCTTGGTGGACAATCCTATAGTTTTGAAAACACGTGAAAGAGAGCCGACCTGTATCATCCTAAAGAATATCTTATCCTAAAAACAGGGATAGCAGTATGGAATGCCACAGTCA